>NC_073692.1:378979879-379004879 GCF_029784155.1 Uranotaenia lowii | reverse complement strand
GACTTACAAGAAGGTAGTGACTCCAAATCGCGACGATAAACAAAATATGACTGCCAAAGCGCGATCCCGGAGGCTGTACACGACGATGCTGACGAAGTTTGACTGCGTGGTAATGGACGACGAAACCTACGTCAAAGCCGACTACAAGCAGCTTCCGGGACAGGAGTTTTATACGGCAAAAGGAAGGGGAAAGGTAGCAGATATTTTTAAGCACATGAAACTGTCAAAGTTCGCGAAGAAATATCTGGTTTGGCAAGCCATCTGTACCTGTGGCTTGAAAAGCAGCATTTTCATAGCTTCCGTTACTGTCAACCAAGATATTTACGTGAAAGAGTGTTTGAATAAACGTCTGCTGCCTTTTCTGAAGAAACGCGGTTGTTCCGTACTGTTTTGGCGTTTTGGCGTACGGAATTGGCATCTTGGTACGCCGCCAACAACGTGCAGGTTGTTCCCAAGGACAAGAACCCTCTCAACACGCCAGAGCTCCGCCCAATTGAGAAATACTGGGCTATTGTCAAGCGGACTCTAAAGAAGACCAAAAAACTGCTAAGGGCGAGCAGCAGTTCTAGGCAAACTGGCTTTCTGCGGCGAAGAAGGTGGACAAGGTGGCTGTACAAAATCTGATGGCAGGAGTGAGCGTAAGGCCCGGCAATTCGGATTTGGAAAAGCGGAAGCCTAACTGAATATTTTTCCTGAATTTTTTTGCCGTATCACCTTTTATAGACCCTAACCGCAAAGGAAGGTTGAGTAAGCACGAGTTAAGTACTTACACAGGTCTCTTGACCGGAGATTTTCCTACAAAACAGCATTTCAAATTTCAATCCAATACCAAATAGCGTTATTATTGCAAAAATATTGAACAATTAATATGAACGACCCATCCTGCCTACGTTTATCCCAAAATTTGACACCTGAAAGAAATCATCCTGCAGCAAAACTTACATCATCAAATTTTCATTAAAGTCTGATGCATAATCCCGACAATAGCTCAAATTCAGTAAACCATTAATATCGACAACCTTTTTTCCGAACCCTCATACTAAACTGGACACTTGAAATCGATTGAAAATCCCTGAAAACTTCCGTGTGCCAATTTTGATTTCAATATGATGTATAATGCCGTCAATATAGTAAAAACAGTAAACAGTGAATAATCTCAATCCAATGTATAATTAAGTCAATATTGCTAAAACAATGAACAGGTAATATAGACGCCCCCTTTGTCGGCCCCTGTACAAAATTTTACATCTGAGATCGATTGCCCGTCCCTGAAAACTTTAGGGTTCAAATTTTCGTTTCAATCCAATGTATAAAAACGTCAATAAAGTCTGCTTCACATAGAATCTAGTCGCATCTTTTCATTTACTGCAGCGCCCCTAGTTGTCACATGGCGAATCTATTGACAGTGTTTTGATCCGGATGGTTTGTTTACTTAGTGGTGAAAATTTCATCAAGATTGAAGCAGTCAGTCAAAAGTTACCGACGATGGAAAGCGAAAGGCGAGAGAAAATTCTGCACACTCACGTAGAGAAACCGACATGTTCAGGGGTAAAGATCGCGAAATTCCTGAAATATCCAAAATCGACTGTAAATTCGGTGCTGAAACGTTACCGGGAGACCCTTAAAGTGGATCGAGCAAAACAAATCAGGCGTAAAAGTGGAACTTATGACCGGACGCTGCGAGCAAAGGTAATTCGATCAGTTCACAATAATCCTGGAATCTCCTTGCGTGATTTGGCGAACAAGTTCATAACGAACCACAGTACAGCTCGACGAATTTGTTTGCGAGAAGGCTTGCGGTCGTATCATGCAAGCAAACACCCCAACAGGACGCTGAAACAAAACCTGGTTGCCAAAACCAGGACAAGGAAGTTGTACGAGAAAGTGTTGACCAAGTACAACGGATGCATTTTGATGGACGACGAAACTTACGTCAAAATGGATTTTGGACAAATACCTGGTAACAAATTTTACCTTGCGAAGCGTAAAGGGAATGTTGCGGGTAGATTCAAGTTTGTTTTTGCAGATAAATTTGCTCGTATGTTGATGATTTGGCAAGGAATCTGTAGTTGTGAGAAGAAGACTAAGATTTTCATCACTGGGGACACAATGAATGGAAATGTTTACAAAGAAGAATGTCTCCAGAAGAGGTCCGGTAGAGTTCTTGCTGGACCTGGCAATCTGCCACTACAGCCGGGATGTCATTAAGTGGTATAAGGAGAACAAGATCGATTTTGTATGTTATGTATGTTTGAAAACCCACCAGTGGCTGATAGGTCTTTCGACCCGAGTCGGTATGAGAAGTCTCGATCGCATATTCAAATATTGTTCATGCTTAACTCATCAACAATAATTGCATTACAACCAAGGGGTCCGTTACCACTGGTTTGGGACAGGTTTGACTCATCTTACTCTCTTCCAACTGTTGGAAACAAATAAAGAATCCCGAAAGGGTACCTAAGTAACCTACTCATGATTCCAAATTTGCCGAGATACTCCGGCTGGCTTGAACCCACAATCCATTGTATATCAGTTTTCCGATCGTTCAATGTCCTGTCCATTCCCCCCACTAAACCCCGTAATAGAGTTAAGCTATTTGAAATATAGTTATTTATATCATTGATCATTGTTCAAACTTACCACACCATCAATACAAAAGAAATTATCACGGATACTTATCTTTGTGTAACAAACTAGTAATCTTCCAAGTCACAGTAAGCCGTGATTTAGACGACATTTAGAAAACCGCATGCACAGCAAAGGAAAATAACTGATTCCAAGCCATCACAAATTTTGTTTTAATGAAAGTGATTATTTAAAAGAAAATGTCCACACATACTATTTCTACACTTGAACACTTGACTTCCCTTTTGAGCGATGAAATTCACTGCCACTCATCTTACATACAAGCTTCCATTATCAAATAAAACCTCCTTCAGGAGACCATTGCACCAGCTTTCACTCAAATGTTTTTCTGATTCCCAGGAAATGCTTTCATGAATAGAGTCTTAGTACCTTCTCTAGGCTCATTTCTCTTCTCTCTATCAGCGGGTCAATTCAAAACAATTTTCTAATTGTAACAATTTTGATTTTTAGCACCATTTCCGATAAAATCCAAGGAAGTACACAATCGAAACCGATGGAGATATTTTATTATTCACTAATTTTCTTTTTGGCCAAACTATTGGCGGACTTTTCTTAGAAAACAGCGACAGATTTGGGGGCAAATCACTAGCGAAAATGGCTCATTCAAAAACTCACCCATGCTGGGGGAATAACTCGTGTCACTTATAACAATATCACTGCCATAAAATGCATTGGATGTTGTTATCTTCCTTATCAACCAAGTAACTTTTAAAATATATTTAATAAAAATTTTACGGAGCTCGAGAAAAACGCGTGCGATGCTCGAAAGTCATCGCCTACTCCTCATAAGGAGAACAAGATCGATTTTATTGAAAAAAGTATCAATCCACCAAACTGTCCGGATTTTCGTCCAATCGAGAAATATTGGACAATAGTTAAGGGCAAACTGAAGAAATGTGACAGAACCATGAAAAAAAACCCGCTCAAATGGAAAAGTGGTGGAACAAGATGGCGAATGAGGTTACCAGCAGTACTGTGCAGAAAATGATAAGTGGTATCACAAAAAAAGTTCGAAAATTCACCCGAAAAGCTGACGAATGATTTTTATGTATTTTTTCCCCTAAAGTGCAAATAAAAACCCTACAAAATGACATTTTTACTTCTGTTGTACGTTATTTCTTTGCGGAGAAATGATCTATTTTATCCGACCAGATTCTTTGTGAAACAGACTTTATCGCTAAAACAGTATATGTGTTGTATGGACGATCCCTTTTGCCAACTCCTGACTTAAAATTCAATACCTTCAATGGTTTCAATGAGTCTTGGCCTCTAAGACGGCTGAGCCTATAGAGGACAATCAAACAAATAAATATTCAGAATTTGCTTTTTATTCATATGGATTTATAATTAACGGAACATTCAACACGTGAAATTGTCTCAAAAACACGATGCAATCATGAAATTGATGGTAAAAAATATACTTTCCTTGAGAAAACTAATGTTTTAATGTAAGATCGATAATTTGACGTTTTAGTCGTTTTTTTTTCAAAACATTAATAAAAACAATCAATAGATTTCAATAAAAAAAAATTTACGAGTATTTTTTCAATTTTCTATGACTACTAAGTCCGGAGATATTACAATCGTGAAAAAGAGGGGAGAATGTCCAGGAGTTTTCAAAAATCCGGGATTTGTATTGTACAGAGCCCGTTCGTTTTTGACAACATTCGATTTTGGCAACATTCGATTTTTGTAACATCCGATTTTGACACATGTGCCAAAATCGAACGGTTTTTAGAAACAACATTACCTTTTAGTTTTCGTTATAATAGGACCAATTTTATTTAGACAAATACCATAAATACGTTTTAATGTTTTGGAATGGTGATAAAATGCAACAATAAAAACAAAAGTTTTTAAAAAAAATTATAAATTACTCAAAATGACAAAAACATTAAAAATTCAAAAAGTTAAAAAACAAATTCAAACAAAGAACGGAAAATGACAAAAAAGAACTAAAAAATTATGAAGAGTGACAAAAACAAAATAAATTAGGAAAAGTGCAAAATGCATCAAAAACATGATGAAAAAAATTAAAAATGATCTTAAATGATCGAAAATTTACTAAAAATAACGTTTTTGATAATAATAATAGTTAATTTTTAAAAATAATTTTAAAAAAAAGTTAAGTAAAAAAACGTTCGATTTAGGCAACATTTCATTTTGGCAACACGAAATGTACGGGCGTATTGCCGAAATCGAACGGGGTCTGAATTGTATTTGTATTTGTATATCACTTTTGCAACTTTCAAATTCATCAATGAGCACATATTATTTACTCAAAGGAATTGGATATTTGTTTCTATTTTCCACCCAATATGTAACTTACAAAGCCTTCATATAAGTAAATATTGGACTTTTGGTTTCTTGGGTTATAAAGTAAAATGTTTTACGCCTCAAAGACTCGTCCTAACCGTTGTTACTTCAAGCAGCATCACGGCATCCAAAATTAATGTTTGCTAATTCTTGAGACGTTTACCAATCGCCTTGCTGCTGTGTAGGCACATTTTCGTGTAGGTTTTCGAACAAAGTGCGACGTAGGAAGAAAACCAACCGGGAAAAGCGGAATTTGATTTGGAGCCGGCTTTCTTCCTCCTATCAAGTCAGGGGTCGTTTCAACCTGTTAAAGGGATTTTTATCTGCCTTAAAACTCAAACCAAATTGCTGGATTCGACGAAATATGCATGGAATTATTCAGTTGTTTAGTTGAAAAAAAAATGAAAAAAAAATTAAATCGTTATTTTTGTTAGAATTCTAGGTAACGCACCAGGACGCCTGATTGATTAAGGGGTAAATTGGTTTACAACACGAACCTCTTACATCCGTAAATTAGTTTTGATGCCTAGAAATAACGGCTGAACTGCGTCAATTAGTTCCAGCAATGTGGAAAGACGACGTTAGTACGAAGCTAACGTAAATGCAGTCCTAATTGCAACTTCACCCGACAAGATTGATACCGCAATTGAATCTCGTGCGTTGGCCCTCCCAATAAATTCAAAGGTCTGCATCCGCTTACGCCTACACGATTTCCCGAAAGATGACGGGCGCCAATTCAACTCGACAACTGCTTGCTCGCTATTCCGTATCCTAGGAAAACAGTTGGTACAAAAGGCATTTGGATGGAGCCTCCAAACCTCGGAACATACGCTTTTCGTGAGTGTTTAGATTGCTGACAGAAGTCGTCAATTAGAAACAACACTCGTCTTGACGGGAAACTCGGAATTCAATTATAGTTTACCCGTGCACTGGGAACAATTCATTCGTAAGCTGCAGGCTTTGGAAGATGCAGGCTTCAAGAATTAATTTCGCCTATTGCACAGCTTGGTAGTAACAAATTAAGTTACGATTTGGTAACGGAAGATTCAATTATCCACAATTTCCAAGAATAACAAAACATATTCGACTAAAGTATACTAAACTTGACAAAAAAAAAACTTGTGCTAAGCACCCATCAATTAGGAGCGGAAATTACCCATTACAAGTAAAAACCTAAAAGCGAAACCCATACCAAAAAAAACCAACTTACAAATGCAGCGGCCGATCGTCAATTAGCTCGTAAATAATTATTGGTCTGTAAAATCCAATCAATTTGTTCCCCAACAATCTGACCACTAGAGAGAAACCGGGGCGGGTAGTAACATAATTAGTCATAGAATTTCATTGGCAGCGCCAGCAGACCCACAGAAAACCGAGAAAGCCTCGGCTATTCCGCCAAAAGGACCGCCGAAAAACCCGAAAGGGTCAACCGTATAATTAGTAAACTTTCGCAATTCCAAACAAACGGAAAGCTCAGTTGGGCGGAAATTCCGACATTCGGCAAACATCGATCCCACGATTTTGCTCGCAGCCAAACGAATCGAATCGTCCCCATCGTGGTGGCTCCAGAGAATCCCGATCCCGCGAAAGTCCGATGTCCCTGTTCGTGTCCTGTGTTTCGTGATGCGTGATGGGCGAAGTTTTCATTGGCTGGGCTGGCAGAAGCAGTGGTGCTGATTGGACGATAGAGTTGACAGTTTCGAAAAACGACACTTACGAATAATATTTAAAAACTTAATATTTAGCAAACACTGATAACAATTGTGTTTCGAAGAAGGTCCAGCAGTTGATCGGCAGAGCTCGATTGCTCGTGGAGGTTGATTTCATCATGTTTATCGTGGTGAAATTGGCTAACGTGCCGTTGTACTGAAGCGGAGATTGCAGGTTCAAGTCCTGCCGGTGAGCCGTTGTATCTTTTTCGAAAAAATTATGATATTTACGGCTTATGTTCTTTCGTTCATTGATGCCTCATGTTTCTCTAACTCTTTCCATCACTTACGAAAATGTGACAATAGTACGTATTTTCCTAATAAAATTTTCATGAGGATTTGTTTCGTACTTCCTATAGTATTAATTTTTCACAAAAAAAGGAATCTCCTTATTAACTTTACAGAGATATAAAAAAAAACTAGGTTCTCAAGTGACGAAAATATTATAAGTTTTGAGCACCACGAAATAAGCTGTTATGATCTTTGAATCATCTAGATAAGTGGTTTTCAAACTTTTTTAACACACCGCCCCCTTTTGCTAAAAATTCAGGCTCAATGCCCACCCTGGGCAAATTTTTAGACAATCTATTAAAAAAACGATAATGTGGATCGTTGAAAAACCATTAGCTGTTGGCTTTACGTTGTTGTAAGACTTAACTCAAAATTCATTCAAATTTATATGATGCCCTCAGGGCCAACTGGGTAGGGGGTGTTATAAGTATAAAAATGGTCAAATTTGATTTGATAATGTGAAACGATTCTTCATATTTCGAACTATATTTTATGATTTTTCAATTATTAGAATTTTATTTACATACTAACAATTTACATAAATATGGAAAATGACTAAACATAAAAACTTAAACGCGTACTTTCTCGAAATTAGATTTATGCACTTACATCCTTCTGGCTCCTAGGGTCTCTTATTGCTTCAAACCTCCAGTAAGCTCGTTATTCAATGTAAAGTTTGTTTGGATATCAAATCATTTATTATGAACTGTGGTGAACAAAATTCTATATTCATCATTAATTTACATTATTAAATACAAAATTAATTACTGTCAAGCCGGTGAAATAACATAAAAAATGTGTTATTTCTTGATAACTGCATTTGAGTCCTGTTCAAAGTTATGCAATATTCACGAGCCTTAAAGTTTAAATTAGATTCCAATAACTGAATTCTGGCAATGTTAGTGATAACTGATTAGATTAAAAATTTATCCATGGAAAATTACACAATTGATTTTTTGAATCGATTGAAATAAAGCTGAACAAATAAGAACTTAAAATAAAAAATCTCTAACTTTAATTTATTTTTTATGCTTTCTTTCCCAAAAATCTATCAAAAAATCACAAATCTTTTGGCAGGTTTTTTTTCTGTTTAGCAGATTTTTTGAGACAATACATTTTAAAAATAATCAAGCATTGCCATCTTAAATTAAACGTTTTAAGATTAAAGATTAGATTTTTTTAGATTGTAATTATACGTTTTTGAAAAAAAAAAAAATTAAGATGATGGAACAAAATTTTACTTGCAGCTCGGTGAAATTATAGATTTTTTAGTCTTGAACCTGATATTTAGTTCTGTAACGTAGTTTCATTGTTTTGCATTGAACTTACTCGTTGTTATTTCATATCAACGTTGTTTCGTGATCTGAAAAAAATGTGAATTACGAACTCACCGCCCCCCTGAGCCCTTCCAACGCTCCCCAAATTTCAAAATTGAGCTCACTGCCTCCCTGATAGCTCTCAATGCCCCCCAAGGGGGCGGTGAGGACCACTTTGAAAACCACTGATCTAGACCCACTCTAGACCTATAATGTACGCACTGCAACATGATGTACACATTGTTTCTCAATTTTCAAAATCAAAAATTTTGGAATTTTTTTACTTTAATTTTCCTATGTGATGAAAGAAATTAGAGAAACATGAACTATCAAAGAACGAAAGAACATAAGCCGTAAATATCATGAAAATTTCGAAAAAGATACAACGGCTCACCGACAGGACTTGAACCTGCAATCTCCGCTTCGGTACAACGGCGCGTTAGCCAATTCCACCACGGTGAACGTGATGGAACCGGCGAACACGAGCAATCGAGCTCTGCCGATCAACTGCTGGACCTTCTATCGAAACACCATGTAGGGGAGAGGAAGGCTATATGCGCATATTGAGGAAAGCACTCATTTTCTCCTATACAAGAAAAGATAGAAGTCTGAAAACTATATGCACATGAGCGGACATCTGTTTTATATACGTTAGTGAAATTTTTCTTTTAAAATCTCTTACAGTTTTTGTGAAAATAATTTTATAATAAAAGAAGTCAAAAAAGCGGATTTCCGAAACTGGCGGGCTAAATGCGCATATTTATGTTTTTAGCTATATTTCATTACCACTTGCAATATTTTGATATTATTTAACGGAAAATTGTAGAAACGGATGTTAAGCATACGTCAAGGCCGAAATTTTGGTGAAATTTTTTACATCACTAGTTCTATTGCATGAAACATAGTTAAGTATGCCATATGGCCATATTTCAGGGTAATATTTTGTTCATATTGTATTTTTATCGGATCAGTAGGAAGTTCTTCTTTTTTCGCTGTAAGATCGTGATTTGAGCGTAGATTTCATGTTTAAATGATAGAAAGTAAAAAATTTATAAGACTAATCTATTTTTCTTGATATAGGCATTTAACCTACCTTGATATGGGCATTCAGAACCTGTCTCTTATTCCAATATCTTATCGTTTACAACTTTGCCAAAAGCTTCGATTTGTTGAATTTCCGATTTCCAGATGAATAAGAAAGAAAAACTACTAAAATTTTTGTTCACAGAATCTGTATGCACAATAATTAAAGTTCAATATATTATAACAAAACTGACAAAAATCTTGTTTGAATTTTTAAATTTTTTCGACTTTATATAATAATTTAATTTTATTATGCCATGTGTTAAAAGCGTATTACCCTCAAACTGCACTAATTAGATATGATGAAACTCCAGCCATATCGTCAATCGGCTGTATGCGCATATTACCCAATATGCGCATATAGCAACACTTCCCCCTATATCCCGCATGTGATCTTTCCCTCTATTGATCTCTCTTGTTTCTCTAACCCCACCCATCGACTCGGGATTTTTAGCCGAGCGAGCACATGGTCGATTGCTTCGGGTTTGCCGCAACTTACGGTCAGATGAAGAAGCAATCAGTGCCGCTCAAGGTTCCGAGCAGACCAATTACACAGGTCTAACGCGCCGTTGTACCGAAGCGGAGATTGCAGGTTCAAGTCCTGTCGGTGAGCCGTTGTACCTTTTTCGAAATTTTCATGATATTTACGGCTTATGTTCTTTCGTTCTTTGATAGTTCATGTTTCTCTAATTTCTTTCATCACATATGAAAATGTGATCATTTTCAGGTACAAAGATGTACCAAGCGATTTCATAACATTAGTATTGATACTTTAATTAATTTTAAAACACGTTTTCATTTGAATTTGTTGGCTCGGGGTGAACAGAGCACTATCGATCGGGGCACGATGAGCGTTTTCTGCCGTATAACCTTGAAGCGAATTCAACTCGATGTAGTCAACTGAATTATAGAGCTACAGCTTGACTAGTTTACATCTGACAATGTGGCCTATTGGTAAGGTGTCGGAGGGTTAATCAAAAGACTAGAGTTTGATTTCTATTCAAGGTGATTTTTATCCATTTACCATTCATGATCGATTTTTTTTATGGTTACATTATACGGCTAGTTGTATCATACGCCAAACAAAGCACCAGAAACATAATGTACGAGCTAGACACGAATGCCATAATGCTGGTAAAGTGTCAAAAATAAAACCTAAAAAAAATAATAATAATAATGTACGAGCGTGTGTGAATTGTTTGTATTCTACAAACAGACCTAGATTATTTTGACTTCATCGAGTTGAATTCGCTGGTAGATTCCCCGGCAGAAAACGCTCATCGTGCCCCGATGATTGGTGCTTATACTGTCCCAGGGGGGGTTCTTATTATGCCTTTTTAGTGACTGGTTTTCAGCTTTTGGCATTTTTTTTAACTGCATTTTTAAGCATTTTTATCTAGTTTTTCAACCCTGTTGTGTAGTGAGCCTACTTGGTTGAATGATTCAACTTCGATTGCTTTGATTCTGTAGTTTTTCAAGTTTCAGCCAACTAGGAAATAGACTATTTTAGTGTTCGAACACGAAACAATGATGTAATTCACACATTATAGCTGTTTTCTATGGTTAAAAGCGTTTTCCTTAATGTGTCCATTATGCCCTTATCTCCCCTTATCTCTTTAATAGTTTTTCTTGAATGATGAAAGGTCCACTTGAAGTTTTTTGAAGCTATGTTATGAAGAAAGTTTGATATAAGTTCTATTTAAGTATTTCCATTCTTGGACACAATTATTCCATTTATTATTGTGAAGAGTGATCAATGTAAAAATTCTTAGATATCATTTACTATATAAACGGTTATATTTTACTCATATAATTGGATGGTAAAATTGAACACATTGATAAATAAAATTAACTCAAAAGTTATAAATTGACCAATTGAATGTGATTGTACAAAACCAAAAACCTCACGTTTAATTACTGAAAAGTTCATGAATTGGATATTCTAATCCCCCATTTTAATCCCTCGACGGCTTCAACTTATACTTCTGAATTTAATTAATATTATTTTTATTTTTAGTTAAATATTTCATGTATGCTTTTTTTTATTGTAAAAGTAATTTTATTTCTGTATGTTTATTGTCACTTTTGTATTTTTTATGATTTATAGTAATTTAAAAAATTTTCGTTATGTATGTTTGTTAAGTTTTTTTGTTGCTTTAGATTTTCAATTCTTTGTATTTGTCAACAAATTTATATAATTTTTAAACTCATTCTTTTGAATAATAAATATTGCGTTCTCAACTTTCAAATGTTTAACATGTGGTTGAAAGCGTGTGTTTCACACTTTTCATCACTTATTTCACAGAGAACAGACGTACAAGCTCGAACAAAATAAAACTTCATAAAAAGTTTGAAAAATTTCAGATAGAAATTCCAAATCACAAATAATTACGTTGAAAATTGCATGAAGACAGTGCCATCTATTGCGCCGTTCAAAAGTTACAAATCAAATTTTCAAGTGCTCAATTTTCGAAAAGGCTTGACTGTTTATGAACTCATCAATAATTGAACTGATGCCGTTCTAAAATAGACTGGTTCCATTTATTGCTAGATAAATGCAATAAGAGCTATTTTTGACTGGACAGAATTTCACTTCCTATATTTTTTACGGTTTTTACTTATTGACTTTTTTCGGAGAGTGAAACAATTTTTTTTATATAATCGTAACGTTTCGGGTTACATTTCTTCACCCATCATCAGATGACCTGCAGAGTAACCCGAAACGTAAATTTAAAAATAAAAAAAAGGGTTGTTTCACTCACCGAAAAAAGTCAATAAGTAAAACCCTTAGTCAATCCTTCATTTTCGCACTAGGCAGTCGAATAACTAACAGTTTACAATCAATTTTTAACTTCTTGAACAGTTATCTTCAGAGGACGAATCGGCTATATCTAGTCAATTAGGAACATTATTGACGAGGAGTCTTACCCATCAGAACTGATTCTAGACATCTCAAAGCGGGATATTTTCAAGTGCTCTCAAGTATAACTTTTGCATCCCGTTGTCCAAAATTTAGCACTTCCAACTTGAAGGAAATAGCGATTAACTTTTAAGATATTTTTCCATCATTTATGCAAACGGACGAAACTTAAACAGCATTTTTTTTTGAAAAATGTCAAGCATTTCATACGACCTGTTCAAAACTGACAAAAATTTTGTTTTTTTTTCTCCATTTGGTTTTGACAGTTCGCTTTCATGTGTTTGGCGACATCTTGTGGCCCAGCTAAAAACAAAAATTGGATCAAGCCGACCGTTGGAAATTTTACATCAGCCTCGTGGACTAGCTTGCACGCCTGTTCTCTGTGCTTATATTCCATTTAAGGACATGTTTTAATATGAACAACAGTTTACTTAAAAAAATCATATTAAGTTTTATCACAGAGAAGTTAACTATCAAGATGAATATGAAAATTATTCAAAAAGGATTTGGATGGAGATCCTTCAGGTATAAAGAATTCTTAATAGACAAAAAATTGGTCAAAAATTATGTAAAAAAAAAAACAAATTAAAAATATTTAAATTTGTTAAAAAAGTTTTTTTTATTTTAAATTTAAATGAGATTAGAAAAATAATAAAAAAAAAAATGTGTTAGATTTAAGTTAAAAAATTTGTGATACTTCGAAGAAAAAATTGTGGAATTAAAATTGAACTTCTGAACTTGACGAAATTTTAGACAACCGAAGTTGTATTTCATGAAATTAATTTGAAATAAATGACAAATAAACAAACGACTAAAACATTGTTGAAGACACAAATGACGAAAGTTACAAAGATTACAAAAAAGATGAAATATAAATCACAATATGTATTACTAAAATTTGATTTCACAAAAAATATATAAAATTATAGAATACATTACATACATCACAATACATTACGGAAATTACATTTTACCAAATTGTTGTATTTTTGTCCATTTTATCAATTTTGCCATTTAGAACTTTTTTTTCTCAAATTACCTTTTTTTATTCGCCTTACAGTTGTCACTCCGAATCTGGTGACATTATTGCCTTATATTTCTTGTTCCCATTGACTTTTACCCGAGGTACCGCGGGATGATGATATTCAAATAAGATTCCAATTAAACTTCGTCGGGAGCGCTGAGCGTCGGGTTTGTACGGGTTAAAGTAAGAGGATAACCCTTTCGAACGTCGGGACAAATAAATCCACTGAACCCGATTAATTGTGGGTTCGGAATGGAATGAAGAAAAATCTTATGAAAAAAAGGATTATTATTTAATCGGAACAAATCAGCTCAAATGACGACAAATCGAGAAAAGGTGATAATAATATGCTAACATTCATCTGGTCAATATTTCGTTTTTTTAAAGGTAAGTAAGAATTTGTTTTTTTTTTGTTTGTTGCTGAGACAGCTTTTTTGTTCGGTTTCCACTAGAGATGTACCGAATATTCGGTCGGCCGAATATTCGGCGCCGAATATCGCCGAAAAACCGTTAAGCCGAATATTCGGCTCACCGAATAGTTGAGCTAAGTATTCGGCCGAATAGGCCGAATAGGCCGAATATCTTCTACAGGCTTGAAAATTTTTCAAATAATTTTTGGAAATTTTATGAAATATCCAAAAGTAATGTTGTAAAAGCTACACAATCATTAAAAACTTATGGTTTCAGCAAAACATCTAGGGTGTATCCATGTATCTTTTACTGTAGATCGTACAGGAGAATGCTGAAAGATATCGCTTTATACTTTGGTTATAGTTTATTCCAGATTTTCTGAATATATTCGGGCTTGCCCATAAATCAAGTAATGAGTCCAGATAAGTCAAACCTAACGGGATATCCAGATATTGTTCTATACTTCCCGAGTTTTTCTCGGGTTTATTCAGATTATTTGCTAAATCAAATAAAAAACTCCAATTCCACTTTAAAAAATTCAAGATTTGGGGTTCAATTTCTCAAAAATTTTAAAATATACATAAATTCTGCCCTTCTTTTCAAAAATCGTTCTGAGTGCCTGAACGCCTGGATACGTGTGGTTGAAAGTATGGTTTGCTTAAGGTTAAAGATCAGCTATCTTATCAACAACTATTTTAAAGATATCTTGCTCAAATTCGACCTTTATCTAAATAAATATCAGAGAAGCAATTTTAAATAGCTTGGCATCTGTTTCGACATGTTTTATCTCAGTTTTCAAAGGAACGCCAAAGACATTGGCCCTAGAAGCGACAAGTCACCTGACGTCTTTTCAGTTATTGGTGAGATTTTTAAAATCAGAAAGACCCCTACATTAAAAATATCTTGCAAAACTCTCTGATAATTTAATTTGGGTGAAAAAAATCGACTGAAAAACGTGAGGTGTATGTTTTAACACCTTGAAAATTAAGTAAATAGAAGCCTGATATGGTGTTAGAAATATGGTAATTCAATCTGAAAAGGTAAACCAATTATAGGCTTTGAAAGCTTTCGCCTAGTAGTTCGGCGAGGATCGCCCAAACTTTACATTTATATTGTGATCAGTTTTTACTGCTTTTCAAATATGAATTGCACATAAACGTCATCGTTGGTTGGTTATCTTTCGACTTCAGTAGATGTAAGAAAACAAATCGGAAGTTCAAACAAAATATTGAGAAAATAAAAAAAAATGCGATTTCTATATGACCGGACACCATATTGTTGTCTATGACCGGACAAGAAAATATTCAAAATTATAGATGATTTCAACTTAAAACTTTCATTTTGTCATCTCTATAGCACCCTCAAATGGTTAGCTGAAGATACGGATTCAATAACCAAATTATTTTGGTTCTCTGATAAACTTTAAATTTTGCTGTCCGGTCATAGACAATTTTACTCTAGTTTTTTTCGAAACAAATGTTACATTCTGGTTTGTCAAAAAAACTTCTATGAATGGCTTCACAGAATGTTCAGTATTGGAAAACACGTACTCACAAGACCTAAGCAAGTGATTTCAGTCATTTTGCTACGTTTTTGTGCCATTGGTGACAACTTTGGGGATGAAATTTGTAGTGTCCAGCCATAGACGACACTTTTGGAAATGAGTGAAAACTAACATAAAATGATTTCTCTTACCACATGAATATGTTTAAAATTAATTTTTTTCTAATATTGTTTAGTGATCATAATATTGATACTCTTCAAATCAGTAGAGGAACCAATATTTACAAAAAGTTATTTTTGAAGTTATTGCTTAAAAACCTTAAGTGTCCGGTAGTAGATAATTTCCCCCTAATATGGAAGAAATAGAAAGCATTGAAATAATCACTTAAGGTTTTTTCATTGAAAACTCAGTAGAATATTCGACCGAATATTCGGCCGAATATTCGTTTGGCCGAATAGTTGAAAAGGTCAATATTCGGTATTCGGCCGTTCGCCGAATACCACTATTCGGTACATCTCTAGTTTCCACTATATGTAAAATAATTTCGAGGAAGGTATCTAGAGATTGTTTAAATGTCCCCTCACGAATGCCCAATGAAAATAGCCTAACAACCCGTAACGGAAAACAATGTTCGCCACCGGAGCCGGAAATTGTTGACAAAGGAACTGTTGTACCTATAATAGAAGTTAGGTACTCGACTCGACCGGTCCAGAAGGGAAAACCTTTCGGATACGGTTCAGCAAATGCTTAATCCTGACGACCGCACAATTGTTGCCCAATTTCTGCGGAAACCCCTACTTGAAATTTCACTGGCTGAATTAAAACGAATGATCCTTACGAAAACTTTCGGCAAATAACTTAAGGAGGTAATTGTGGGACATATTTTGCATTCAAAATCACTTATTAAGTCTCAATTCCCAAAATCAAATGACAAACTCTTCAACAGATAAATTTAAAGGTTTTTAATTTATTTCTTTTCTCTAAAATTTTATTCAAATCCTCTTATCAAAAGCCCGTTTGCTAAATGGTTTCGTTTTAAGTTTACCTTGACACTTTAAAAAATTGTTCGGTATTTAATTGATTCAAACAGAGCGAAAATCACCGACAAACATACACCAATCTGGCACAGCACTATCCGGATTTCCATGAGTCGTGAAAAACACGTGTGATTATACAACTGTAACGTGCTTATTGGGGTGACACCAGAATTCGATCATTAAAAGTCTAGCCTTATTCACTTCTGAGTTTGAAAGTATATATTTCAACTCCTAAATTTTTCAAATTGAACCATGAAAAATGTCATCCTCTCGTTTTGGAGGGCAGACCCAAAAATATCACTCCTATAGAAAAAAAAATGTAGATATAAAATATAAAGCTCAGACGACAATAGCAAAAGTAAAGAATTTCCAATTTTTCCGCAAATATTCGATAAAAATTTGTAATTTGATTTTCAGAACTAAGCAAACTATTAATAATTTTGCAAATTTATTTTGTTATCAAATATAATGATTTTTTATCAAATTACTGAGTTTGACAATAAAATAAAATACCTACATACAAATTGACATCCTTATAAAAATGTCAGCTCTTGTAGAAAATTTGAATTCTACCCTCGTACAGTGGGGCAGAACAGGCTTTGTGCTTGACAAAACCTCGTAAATTCTTTAAATCAGCTCATAGAGGTTTGATTTCTTCGGATGAATTGTTCACCATATTGAAGCTATCTTATCAATGAGTTGGTGATATTTTAGCTCAATGTTTAAAATAATTTTTGAAAGTCGCAAAAATGAAAATAAACGTCGGTATAATGATGATAACTTTACCTTATCTTGATTTCGATAACTTAAAAACAAAAGAAAATCGTTATAAAATTTTCAACACCCAGCAAATATTTTTGTAGCTATATTCTTATGCTGTTTTGATATACATTCCATATACATTAGAATGATCGTATGAAAGTTGAAAAAATAGCATTTAAGTACCTACCAAAGTAGAGATATACATCAGACTGGCCCAAATTTGTATGGGATAATTTTTACAACATTTTTTTCAACGTGGCACCCCTAGATTGGTGCATTAAGGTGAAAAAATGACTTTCTGAAAGTTTCTGGTCATTTGGCAGAAGCACGAGCTTGCGCAAAGGATTTGAAATTTGTATGGAGGTTTTTACCAAAATGTATGAAAAATCGGCATACTTTCACTCTTTGCGTTTTAAAATATGTTTCCAGTATGTTAGAAAGCTCAGAATTTCAGGAATTGTATTTCAAACAATGACAAATAAGTTTGTAGAACACATTCAATTGCAAGAAACTCATCTCAGTCAACTCTTATCGCGTCACAATTTTCTACAAACTTGTTTGTCATTGTTTGAACTACAATTCCTGAAATCCTGAGCTTTCTAGCATACTGGAAACATATTTTAGAACACAAAGAGTGAAAGTATGCCGATAACTAAATTCTCTCCGATTTTTAGTCATCTGGATGCGGACTTTCTATCATATCCGATTTAAACTGATTTCAGACGACATTTTGTACGATATATTCATTATGCGGTTTGAATTGCGATTCGCAACAGCATTGTAAACGACTTCAATTATCATTTCAGACACAATTTTATGTTTTCTGGGCATTGAAGATTAAACAATGCCCTATCCAACACGAGAAAAATCAACCGGGTGGTTCCAATCAATTTTTTACTTTAAATTTTGTGGAAATAAACACGTTTAACTTTACGTCTTAATTAATCCAAAAAACATTATTCTATACTTTTTATATATTTTATTAATTGACAAAGCTTAACCAAATCTTTTTCATTGTTATCTTGTTATCAAGATAAAATAAATAATTTCAAATTCATTAGCCGTTATTCAGTGTCAAAGATAAATTATTCTTTAACAACAGAAGAAATGTAACCGTTTTCTGGCTTTTGTAAATCTGCTTTTCTAATACCTTTTGCTGTAATTAAGTTTATATCCGTAGATTCTTGCTATCGAATTTATTTTCATCAGAAGGAAAATTTAAAATCGATCCTCGAGTACACAGTAAATTTTTACCTGGATTTCTAGCAAAAAAAAAAATGTTGGAAAAGTCCAGCAATCCAAATTTTTGCTGGAAACCAGCAAACATTATCATTTTTGCTGATTTTTCCAGCTCTTAACCTGCATTGCTGAAAACCCAGCAGTCGATCTGTCAAACTCGAATTTGTTTTTGTTCATACTCATTTTTTTCGTTACGCGCGATTATTTTTAGACTCCATATTCCAGCGATGAAGTATTTAAACCAAAAGTATATAAGTAAGTGTCAAAGTATAAGCAAAGAGACAGGCGCGGTCCCCCCCCGCCCCCCCCCCCCCCCCAAGCGGCAAAAAACCGTTACGAAATACTTGCAAACGCTGGATTTTATATAAAAACTAAGAACTTTTTACTAGAGGGGTAATTTCGAATTCTAAAATTTTTCCACTCCGTGGGGGTGTTTATTTAATAAAAGAATTTATTAATCACTTCATAGCTTAAAATTGAAAAAAAAGTCGGTTCGCCAAAGTGAACAACAGCTGTAACATGCAATTCCCTGGAACGAATTTCAACAAATAACTTTTGTTTGGGTACTTACAGCGTTGAATTAGAATTTGCTGACCATATACGCTACCGGCCTTTTAGTTTGGGATCACCCCCTCAAATACAAAAAAAAAAGTTTGGTCATATCTGAGTCTTCTTATGACATATTGCATTTCTTTTGATCTCATTCTAAAAGCAATGATCAAAACCTTTTTCGTATGTTTTTGGCAAAATGTACATGTTAACTTAATATGACTTAAACTTGGCTTAAATTTTGAAAATTTCCATCTTTCTATTTCATCCCGATCAGTTCAGGGTTGGGTGGGCCGAATTTAAAAATTCGAGTTGCATTTGAATATTTTTTTCATAAATGCCAAACCGAAAATTTGGGCTCAACCCTCAGTATGGTGAATCGGCAAAATTTAATTTCGTGCGTATCTCTGTCATTAACCCCCCCCCCCCCAAATGTCCACCTAGACAGATTCGATTTTTGTTGCCTACATCTAAAACTACATTTCCATTTCTTGGTTTATTTTTCTTTGCAAGTTCCGATTTTTACAGAATGCATCTCAATTTGAGATTTTTCAAGAGCCCATTTTTTTTTTCTTTAAATAAAGATATCGAAACTGTCTAGCAAATTTAAATTAAAAAGATACATTTAAATTTCAGGATATTTTAAAAAAAAAATCTTATTTTGGAACGTTTTTGAATAAAAGGAGTTTTGATTGTATTAGCCTCGACGTAGCAAAAATGATCGTTTTTGATTTATTGATATAAAACGGTTCTTCATCATTGAAACTATATTTGGTAATTTTTCAGATAATTAGGATTTTTATTTACATACTTTTACGTTTGAAAAATAAATAAAAAATTTTGATAAATATATGGAAAATGGCCAAACACATCAAATTAAAAATGTGTTTTCTCAAAATAAGTTTCTTTTTTTTAAATAAATCATTTATTTTTCTTTACAAGTCTTATTTATGTTATGCTTCAAATTCTATACAAAGCGAAAAAATAGTGTTTTCACCTGCTCTGATTAGTACTTTTGCTTTGCAATTCTATCATCACTTTTAAAATATTACTCACATTGGTATTTTTTACAGAATATTCGGTGATGCAAAGGTTCATTTGAACACATTTTAAGCTTTTTTACGATTATCCAAGTTCAGAATATTCGTTTCACCGAATACTTGGAAAGGGCCGCACTATTCGGCACATCTCTAATTATATCTGTTCAATTTTCGAAAAATACTGAAAATACTACTTCTGAAACTAGAGGTAATGGATAAAATCTAAAATCGAATTTAGAAATTTATTTCCAAAATCAATTTTTAAAGCATAGGCTCAAAAACTTGCCTATCTTTTAATTTTTCCCAGGTGAAACTATTCCGTTATCCCCGACTATTTTCTCGGAAACAAGGCAATCGCTCAAGTTGAACATTCGGAAGACGTTTTTATTATTTTTGACCAACAAGGCTGGATTTCAGAATTCACACCAATTATATTGCCGAGATTGTTTTGGCTCATCTACACAATAATATTTAAAATTTTGAGTAGACATCCAGCTTAATATATTAGGTTAAAAAATCCACTCTGAATCTGAAAGTTTGGTTATTTCAATTGCAATTGATTATGAATTTTCACTGAAACATTGAAATAGTTTTAACTTTCTGAAATTAAGTCTTTATTCAATATGATTTTATTTAATTCAAACATTATAAAAAAATATATATTTTCTTTAGATTCAGTTCCAACAAAATAAAAAATCTAGTATTGTAGCTTGAACCTCAAGAAAAAAACAAATAAAAATGAAATTCCAAAAGCTTCATACCTAAGAATATGATTTTGATGATCCTATTTTAGAATTAAATTTAAATTTAAAAATTGAAAAATTTGAACAAGAATTAATTATAATTCGATACTTTCGAACAACGATTCAATTAAAAAAACGAATCATTAAAATTTTGGTGAGGGTCTCACCCTGATATGAAGATTCCCTGTAAAAATATTGTGGATGACTTGAAGATTTTTTGATTGCATTTTCTTCTAAGACAATGTGTGTTTAATTTTCATTTGTGAAATGACATTTATATCGGAAAATTCTTTAAAGAATTCTTAAAGTTATAATTTTTAAACTGCCAAATGTAAAAAATACGAAAATTATCTTTTTATCAACACTTTTCGAACATCTAAAATTTGCAGATTGTTTTAAAAAATGATATCAAAATACGTATATACGTTTATAAAAAGTTTTCACTATTTTTCTTCAATTTCAAACTTTTTAAATTACAAACCTACAAAATACAAGTCTTAGTTGCATCTGCAATCCTCCAGTTGTTTCGGTTAGTTTCGGTTAAGAAACTAATAATTTTTATTTTTAGTTCAGATGGATCATGATGTGTTATACTTGGCGAAGAGTGGCCAACCCACTGGTAGATATTATTTAATTTTATTTTAAAAAAAATAAATAAATGTCTCTTTAGAAAAATTAACAAACAAATTTCTTTTTATAAATATTACTACAATAGGGGTTTAAATTTAAAATCTAATTTAGAATCCAAAAAAATCCGGTTGTTTTTTTCGAAAATGCTGATTTCCAGCAATTTAAATAGTTGGTTTCCAGCGATTAATATTGCTGGATTTTCAGTAACTTAGTTTGCTGGATTTTCCAGCAATCAAAATTGCTGGAAATTTTGCTGGCAAGCCAGCGTGACAAAATCCAGCAAAATTTTGCTGGTTTCCATTATGTGCCAATATTCCATGATATACTTATTATATGCACAGCCAGTATTCAATATTTAAATTTGAATTGAAATATAAATTTGATCCCGAATATAGCCGGTTGTTTTCAAAGAAATAGCTAGTTTCCAGCAATTTGAATTGCTTGAAAATCTGTGTATTTTTCAGTCCTACTTTTTTCGCTATAACCAAGACATGGAATTTGGTGAATTTAATATCTCAAAATTTTATAAAAATTGAAGAAATTTCCAAGAATAAAATATATTTGGTTAACGTTTATCTTCAAAAAGTTGTATTTTCCAAAGCGATGAAGATATCTTTTATTCGTTTCTCATTTTCCACCAAATTTTTACCCCAACTTCTCCTACTTAGTAAGGTGCTCTAAAACTCGAATTTTTCAAAATGTTCTGATAGATTTGAGATGCGCTGTAAATGTGGTTTCCAAAAATATAAATTTCATTTTTTTTATCGAAAACTTGAAAATTACCGAAATTGTCAAAATTAGGTACCTAAATTTAAAAAATAAATAAATTTATAAAATCAGCGAAATTGTTGAAATTCGCTTAATTGACCTATTTGAAAAAGTTGGGAAAATTAACAGAATTGATAAACCAAGACAAAAATGACAAACAAAGAAAAGAGGACAAAATTACTAAATTCACAAAAATGACTTAAATTATTCAAAAGTGAAAAAAACTGAAAAAATTGACAAAGTTCCCAAAACTGATAAAATTAAAATACTTGATAAAATTGACGAAATGAACAAAATTTACAAAACTTGACACTGATGATAAGTTTGAATTTTGATTAAATGAACAATTGACGAAAAGAACAAAAATTGATCAAATTGAAAAAATAGATAAGAATGTCAAACATAACAGAAATGCCCAAAATGACAAAATTAACAAAATTGACTAAATGGAAGAATTGACTAAATGAAAAAAACACAGAATTCGCAAATTTTCAAAAATTTACATATGTAAGTGATTGTGTTGAAAAAATTGCTCCAAAAACGACAAATGCATAAACTGCGTTTCGGTCACCGTTACTTTTATCTTCTCGATTTTCGGTTGATTTTTCTCGGTGATTTTAAAATAACTTCCATTTAGTTAACGTTTCGGTTTACTTTATTAAAAATTTTCAACCATCTCCAGAACTGTTTTAATAACGGAAAAAAATTAACCTATCAATTAAAAAAACGTTAACTAAATGGAAGTTATTTTAAAATCACCGAGAAAAACCAACCGAAAATCGAGAAGATAAAACGACAAATATAAAAATAATTCCAACAATGACAAAAACGACAAATTGACAAAATTGACATAAATTGCAAAATTTAAAATGAACTAAGACAAAGATGACAAACAAAGATAAGTTGACAAAATGACTAAGTTGAAAAAATTCCCAAAATTACCCAAAAGTGAATAAAAAAACTGAAAAAAAACAAAGTTCCCAAAACTGACAAAATTAAAATACTGGATAAAATTGACTAAATGAACCAAATGTACTGAAATTGACAAAATTAACCAAATGTACTGGAATTGACAAAATTGACCTGAACGAAAAAAATGACAAAATCGCAAAAAATACAAAAATGAAAAAAATGTAAAAATTACAAAAATAACAAATTTTGTAAAATAAAGTTGCCAAAATGGAAAAAAACGACAAAATGAGTTTCTTTTTTCAATTGGTCATGTTTATTTTTCGCAGTTTTGTCAATTTTGTAATGTTTGTCACTCTTGTCATTTCTATGATTATATCACTTTTGTCATTGGTGTAATTTTAGTATTTTTATCATATTTGTCATTTCTTGTATTTTATTTTTTTTGTAGTTTTTTATCTCTCATATTAAGTGGTAAATTTAGTCAAATTTGATAAATTTTCAATTTCGTAATTATATCAAATTCGTCGGTTCTGTTAATTCTGGTTTGGCAATTTGGTGAGCTAGATTTCAGAAGTTTGTAGATTTGGACCATTTATGAAATCTTGTGCATTTCAACAGATTTCCTAACTCTATCAATAATGACAAAAATAACAAATAGAAAAATGGAATAACTTGGCTTTTTTTCTATTGACTGATATAATTCTAACAATTCAGACAATTTTCCAGTGTTGGTTACCAAGACTACAAATTTCGAAATAAAGAAAAAAATTGAAATAGGTGAGTAAAACGTTGACAATTTTTGCCATTTTTCAGGAAAGTCGAATGTATTTTTCTGCCACCTCAATGTTCCCCGCTATTTTGGCTCTGATTTAATTTTCGAAAATGCAAAAAATAACAACAGGTCGACAGATAACATACAGAAAGTCCTTGTCGAACATGGAAAACAGCACACGTGTACCCCACCTGACTTTCCCCAAATGATACCGCGCATGTGTATTTTGCTGTTGTTACCGGTTGATTTTTTTTGTAGTTTCACCATCAGTGTTGGACTTTTGCATACCTACCAGTCCGTTTATGTGTTGAACAATGATAAGTACAAATTGCCGGATTCACGCATAATATGGCAAACAATTTGGACAAGGGAAATCATCCTGAGGGGGGTTCGATTATCAGAGAGAAATTTATTTATGCACCCGAGTAATTTCACACGAAAAAGGTCACATTCGGCGGAAAAACATCGTCGCTTCACTAACTGTGAGGATAAAAAACACGCGGTCTTTTTCCTTCATCCAATGCATGGTGGAAAACCAGTAAGTGAAATCAATCTCGCACGCGCTTCGTGTTATTTTGGCAAATTGATGAAATTGAACGGCGTTACCTTACCAGGACAAAAAAAACTGGAATACCTAAATAAATATCAAATAATGGGCTGCGCTACCTGTTAAAATAGGATCGCGTTGACAATATTTTCCCTACTCGTCAATCGTCATGAAAATCGTGGAAAAAAACTTTACTCATTCCCTAACCAATGTTCGATTTTTTTCCGATAAAGAACTATTTCCGAGAATGGAAATCATTTCACAGATGCGATTCGAGTTCAGTTGATGAAATTGGACGGCAAAATTCAAAACTCTAAAAAAAAACATTTTTTAGGTGGATTGACTTCATTAAATTGTGTTTGTTGGTTTTTTTGTCGTCTGGTAGTGACAAATAAAATTCCTGGAAAATGGAAAACGAGAGAATTTATATGCCCATAGAAATGAAAGTTAAAAAATTGAAATGCAAAGCAACAACGGCGGTTGGGGAATTGAATGCAATCACGCACTTCTATAAAAACGTTAAACCTCCAAAACTCGGAACACGTGCAGTTTTGACGCAAGGTAGATCAAAAGTTGTAGAACAACCTTGTGACAACTTTCATCGGCCTTAAATCATTTTCATTCAAATCGATACAACAGCAGGATGAGTTCAAAAGGAAAATTTATGGGATGAATAAACCCAAGAGACTTAAAATTCCAAATAAAACAACAAAACAAACTAACAATCAAAAGGAAAATGCAGGAATTTTTCTCTGTTTTAACCTACTACACTCAACTATTT
>NC_073692.1:378954379-378979379 GCF_029784155.1 Uranotaenia lowii | reverse complement strand
AATTTCTTTCATCACATATGAAAATGTGATCATTTTCAGGTACAAAGATGTACCAAGCGATTTCATAACATCAGTATTGATTTCAACAGAGCAACACCTCCCTGTGTAACTGGTCTGCTCGGAACCTTGAGCGGCACTGATTGCTTCTTCATCTGACCGTAAGTTGCGGCAAACCCGAAGCAATCGACCATGTGCTCGTTCGGCTAAAATCCCGAGTCGATGGGTGGGGTTAGAGAAACAAAACAAAAATGACAAAAATGACAAAAATGACAAAAATGACAAAAATGACAAAAATGACAAAAATGACAAAAATGACAAAAATGACAAAAATGACAAAAATGACAAAAATGACAAAAATGACAAAAATGACAAAAATGACAAAAATGACAAAAATGACAAAAATGACAAAAATGACAAAAATGACAAAAATGACAAAAATGACAAAAATGACAAAAATGACAAAAATGACAAAAATGACAAAAATGACAAAAATGACAAAAATGACAAAAATGACAAAAATGACAAAAATGACAAAAATGACAAAAATGACAAAAATGACAAAAATGACAAAAATGACAAAAATGACAAAAATGACAAAAATGACAAAAATGACAAAAATGACAAAAATGACAAAAATGACAAAAATGACAAAAATGACAAAAATGACAAAAATGACAAAAATGACAAAAATGACAAAAATGACAAAAATGACAAAAATGACAAAAATGACAAAAATGACAAAAATGACAAAAATGACAAAAATGACAAAAATGACAAAAATGACAAAAATGACAAAAATGACAAAAATGACAAAAATGACAAAAATGACAAAAATGACAAAAATGACAAAAATGACAAAAATGACAAAAATGACAAAAATGACAAAAATGACAAAAATGACAAAAATGACAAAAATGACAAAAATGACAAAAATGACAAAAATGACAAAAATGACAAAAATGACAAAAATGACAAAAATGACAAAAATGACAAAAATGACAAAAATGACAAAAATGACAAAAATGACAAAAATGACAAAAATGACAAAAATGACAAAAATGACAAAAATGACAAAAATGACAAAAATTACAAAAATGACAAAAATGACAAAAATGACAAAAATGACAAAAATGACAAAAATGACAAAAATGACAAAAATGACAAAAATGACAAAAATGACAAAAATGACAAAAATGACAAAAATGACAAAAATGACAAAAATGACAAAAATGACAAAAATGACAAAAATGACAAAAATGACAAAAATGACAAAAATGACAAAAATGACAAAAATGACAAAAATGACAAAAATGACAAAAATGACAAAAATGACAAAAATGACAAAAATGACAAAAATGACAAAAATGACAAAAATGACAAAAATGACAAAAATGACAAAAATGACAAAAATGACAAAAATGACAAAAATGACAAAAATGACAAAAATGACAAAAATGACAAAAATGACAAAAATGACAAAAATGACAAAAATGACAAAAATGACAAAAATGACAAAAATGACAAAAATGACAAAAATGACAAAAATGACAAAAATGACAAAAATGATAAAAATGATAAAAATGACAAAAATGATAAAAATGACAAAAATGACAAAAATGACAAAAATGACAAAAATGACAAAAATGACAAAATGACAAAAATGACAAAAATGACAAAAATGACAAAAATGACAAAAATGACAAAAATGACAAAAATTACAAAAATGACAAAAATGACAAAAATGACAAAAATGACAAAAATGACAAAAATGATAAAAATGACAAAAATGACAAAAATGACAAAAATGACAAAAATGACAAAAATGACAAAAATGACAAAAATGACAAAAATGATAAAAATGACAAAAATGACAAAAATGACAAAAATGACAAAAATGACAAAAATGACAAAAATGACAAAAATGACAAAAATGACAAAAATGACAAAAATGACAAAAATGACAAAAATGACAAAAATGACAAAAATGACAAAAATGACAAAAATGACAAAAATGACAAAAATGACAAAAATGACAAAAATGACAAAAATGACAAAAATGACAAAAATGACAAAAATGACAAAAATGACAAAAATGACAAAAATGACAAAAATGACAAAAATGACAAAAATGACAAAAATGACAAAAATGACAAAAATGACAAAAATGACAAAAATGACAAAAATGACAAAAATGACAAAAATGACAAAAATGACAAAAATGACAAAAATGACAAAAATGACAAAAATGACAAAAATGACAAAAATGACAAAAATGACAAAAATGACAAAAATGACAAAAATGACAAAAATGACAAAAATGACAAAAATGACAAAAATGACAAAAATGACAAAAATGACAAAAATGACAAAAATGACAAAAATGACAAAAATGACAAAAATGACAAAAATGACAAAAATGACAAAAATATGACAAAAATGACAAAAATGACAAAAATGACAAAAATGACAAAAATGACAAAAATGACAAAAATGACAAAAATGACAAAAATGACAAAAATGACAAAAATGACAAAAATGACAAAAATGACAAAAATGACAAAAATGACAAAAATGACAAAAATGACAAAAATGACAAAAATGACAAAAATGACAAAAATGACAAAAATGACAAAAATGACAAAAATGACAAAAATGACAAAAATGACAAAAATGACAAAAATGACAAAAATGACAAAAATGACAAAAATGACAAAAATGACAAAAATGACAAAAATGACAAAAATGACAAAAATGACAAAAATGACAAAAATGACAAAAATGACAAAAATGACAAAAATGACAAAAATGACAAAAATGACAAAAATGACAAAAATGACAAAAATGACAAAAATGACAAAAATGACAAAAATGACAAAAATGACAAAAATGACAAAAATGACAAAAATGACAAAAATGACAAAAATGACAAAAATGACAAAAATGACAAAAATGACAAAAATGACAAAAATGACAAAAATGACAAAAATGACAAAAATGACAAAAATGACAAAAATGACAAAAATGACAAAAATGACAAAAATGACAAAAATGACAAAAATGACAAAAATGACAAAAATGACAAAAATGACAAAAATGACAAAAATGACAAAAATGACAAAAATGACAAAAATGACAAAAATGACAAAAATGACAAAAATGACAAAAATGACAAAAATGACAAAAATGACAAAAATGACAAAAATGACAAAAATGACAAAAATGACAGAAATGACAAAAATGACAAAAATGACAAAAATGACAAAAATGACAAAAATGACAAAAATGACAAAAATGACAAAAATGACAAAAATGACAAAAATGACAAAAATGACAAAAATGACAAAAATGACAAAAATGACAAAAATGACAAAAATGACAAAAATGACAAAAATGATAAAAATGACAAAAATGACAAAAATGACAAAAATGACAAAAAAGACAAAAATGATAAAAATGACAAAAATTACAAAAATTACAAAAATTACATAAATTACAAAAATTACAAAAATTACAAAAATTACAAAAATGACAAAAATGACAAAAATGACAAAAATGACAAAAATGACAAAAATGACAAAAATGACAAAAATGACAAAAATGACAAAAATGACAAAAATGACAAAAATGACAAAAATGACAAAAATGACAAAAATGACAAAAATGACAAAAATGACAAAAATGACAAAAATGACAAAAATGACAAAAATGACAAAAATGACAAAAATGACAAAAATGACAAAAATGACAAAAATGACAAAAATGACAAAAATGACAAAAATGACAAAAATGACAAAAATGACAAAAATGACAAAAATGACAAAAATGACAAAAATGACAAAAATGACAAAAATGACAAAAATGACAAAAATGACAAAAATGACAAAAATGACAAAAATGACAAAAATGACAAAAATGACAAAAATGACAAAAATGACAAAAATGACAAAAATGACAAAAATGACAAAAATGACAAAAATGACAAAAATGACAAAAATGACAAAAATGACAAAAATGACAAAAATGACAAAAATGACAAAAATGACAAAAATGACAAAAATGACAAAAATGACAAAAATGACAAAAATGACAAAAATGACAAAAATGACAAAAATGACAAAAATGACAAAAATGACAAAAATGACAAAAATGACAAAAATGACAAAAATGACAAAAATGACAAAAATGACAAAAATGACAAAAATGACAAAAATGACAAAAATGACAAAAATGACAAAAATGACAAAAATGACAAAAATGACAAAAATGACAAAAATGACAAAAATGACAAAAATGACAAAAATGACAAAAATGACAAAAATGACAAAAATGACAAAAATGACAAAAATGACAAAAATGACAAAAATGACAAAAATGACAAAAATGACAAAAATGACAAAAATGACAAAAGTGACAAAAGTGACAAAAATGACAAAAATAACAAAAATGACAAAAATGACAAAAAGAAAAAAAAGCACAAATATCACAAAAATTACAAAAATCACAAAAATGACAAAAATGACAAAAATGACAAAAATGACAAAAATGACAAAAAAGACTACATGACAAATTATACTCAAAGGACAAAAAAGGATTCAAATAAGAAATTTAATAATTTTACGCTTCCCTTCACGTGTTTATCACGTCTTGATAATTTATTTAATTTTTTCTGCAAGATTTTGTTTATTTTCATGTTTTTCATTGTGTTTGATGTTTTTTAAGTGTTTTTTCTTTAAAAAGGGCTCACTGTTTATCAATTTTTTCACATGAATGACCATTTTTCTTAGAAATACATCCAAATTCAGACGTTTTATGCGTTTTCAATTAATTCATGTTTCGAATTTACAAAAAAACATTTTCACAACAATCATGGCTGAATCAGATGAAATCTAGGCCTGATTTTTTTTTTGTTTAAAATAATTTGCATTGTCATTTTTAGAATTTAAAATATTAATTTTCGCAGCCACCCTGATTTGAAATCAAATTCCTATTTGATGTTTTTTCTTGGTGTAAAAGTCAACTGTGGCAAAAATAGCTGGTGCTAACGGCTGCACTTGTTGCATTTTCGCGCGATTTCCAAAACATTGTCAAATTGTGTATTTTAAAATTTAAAATCAAATTTAAGTTATAAGTTATAAAACCGGAAGTAATCCTATCCCATTCGTTTCGGTGATCCCTTACTTCTACCGTCGATTATGTGTGACACACTGATGATGACCATGGACTTCAACTGCAGTCGTAAACGGTTGCGGTCTGCCGACGGAGAGGAGGATGGCCCATTTGCATTGCAGAGAAAGATGTTCATCAGCCAGCAACGGATCGACCAACAGGACCAGCGGAAGATGCGCCAAATTGAACGTAAGTGTTTTATCATCGGAAATTTGGGAATTACATGTTCTATTTTTCAATGTATTCACCTATGGCTCGGTTAAAATTTTAAATTTTTATAAGGTCGGATAACAAAGCATGGTCTAAATTTTTTAGTACAAACATTAAGGCTTAAATATTATCTAAAATTCTTGAATATTTTACAAAAGGATAAAAGAATCTTTAATCAAAAACCAAAATATGAACCGTTTAGCATCTATTTAGGTTTTCAAAATCTGAATTCTCTGATGCTGGAAATTTCATAAACTGGAAATTTCAACGATATATGAACTGAGTTCCAAATTTAGTACTTTACCACATCGAATCCTTAATGTTTCTTAACTCAAAAAATGATGGCTTTGCAATCCTGATATTGGATTCTAACATAATAGGTACGGGGTTTTGGTCAAGATGTCTAAATATAACATTCCGAATTCCGGAGATGAACTCTAGACTTACCTAGAGGCGAACCATCCCATCCTGTGGCTGAAAACCTCTCAAATAAATAGAAAAAAAAACTCTAGACTTATTTTTATGTTTGTAAAATTGCATGCAAATATTCTACTTAAAATAGTTCATGAACGATGTTTGTGTGATGGTGGTTGCTCTGCATGTCAATAACAATATTCTCATTTTATTAAAAATATTCTTACTCTAACATAAGATTAAGGAATGTGTTTTAAATCGAGATTTGATTTCAAATACGTACCCAATTCGAATCAACAGAAAAAACGCTCAACATGCTGTTTCTCGGGGCAAAAACAAACCAGAAGCTCACTCAGACCTGCCAGCGAGAATGCCTGAGACACGTGCGTTTATTAGGTGGTGGCGAATGTCAATTCGATACTCACAGTGTAAGTATTCTTAAAAGTGTTACTTCACGGTTAAATAATTCTTCTCATTAACGTTATGTTTCAATTATTTCGAATAAATTTACAGTGTCCAGCTTGGATAGAAAAGCAACCGGACCGGAAGTGTCGGGTCTGCGATCGGATGTCTCTAGTGCACGCCGAGTGCACCAACTGCAATCTGGAACTGTGCGAACACTGCGGGATCAGCTGCGGTCACTGTCCGGATAAGATCTGTATGAGCTGCGTCAATTTGTTGTAAGTATATTAAGGATTTTAATAAAGTTAAAACATGAACTTCATTTGATTCCTCCATTTCTCAACAGTAACTGTCAAAATATGGATATCCCCTGCTGTGAGCGTTGCAAAATATTCAATTGATAAGTCAAACAGCTACGAAAACCACTGAAAAAACTAGATTGTAAGCATGTTTTCCTTAATTTTAATTTAAGATTTCGATTCAAAATCTACTGTTATTATGTGAGTGTTTTCAGAACTGATGACGGTGTTGCAATATTATGTAATTAAGAAATAAACTTTTTGAACAATTGATGTTTTTAACGGTGTATAGTTATTTGAGAACTTCCCTTATTAGAAATCATACTACTAAACAATCTGAATCTGAGACCATAATTTAAAATCTAAATCTGAAATCTGATTCTGAAATCTGAATCTGAAATCTGAATCTGAAATCTGAATCTGAAACCTGAATCTGAAATCTGAATCTGAATCTGAAATCTGAATCTGAATCTGAAATCTGAATCTGAAAGCTGAATCTGAAATCTGAATCTGAATCTAAAATATTCTGAATCTGAAATCTGAATCTGAAATCTGAAATCTGAATCTGAAATCTGAATCTGAAATCTGAATCTGAAATCTGAATCTGAAATCTGAAATCTGAAACTGAAATCTTTTGTGAAATCAGAATCTAAATCTGGAATCTAAATCTAAACTTTGAATCTGAAATCAAAATCTAAAATCTGAATCTACATCTGAAATCTGAATATGAAATCTGAATCTGAAATCTGAATCTGAAATCTGAATCTGAAACCTGAATCTGAACTCTGAATCTGAAATCTGAATCTGAAATCTGAATCTGAAATCTGAATCTGAAATCTGAAATCTGAAACTTAAATCTGAATCTGAAATCTGAATCTGAATCTGAAATCTGATTCCGAAAACTGAATCTGAAATCTGAATCTGAAATCTGAATCTGAAATCTGAAATCTGAATCTGAAATCTGAAATCTTAATCTGAATCTGAAATCAGAATCTGTATCGAAAATCTGAATCTGGAGTCCGAATCTGAATCTAAAATCTGAAATGTATTCCTGAATGTGAATCTGAAATATGAATTTGAAATCTAATTCTGGAATCTGATATCTGAATCTGAATCTTAAAATTTGAATCTGAAATCTGAATCTGAAATCTGGATCTGACAGCTGAATCCGAAATCTTGGTCTTTATTCTGACTTTGAATTTGAATTTTGGTTTTAAAATCTTAGTTTTAAACTGAATTTGGAATTCGATTTCTGAATCTTCTATTTGAATCATCCGCTGAAGATTTAGAAGTTTTTGATGAGGTGAGAAGGAATTTCTTTCGACGAAATACAAATTTATGTTTATTTTCAATAGAAATCTGTATTTACATAAGTTTTTTTTATTTATAAACTATCTATTCACATCTTACTTTCCTTCAACTGATAAATAATTCGGCTTGCTCGTTTTGTGCCCGTCGTTCAAATAAGTACTTTAAAAAAACCTCGAAAAAATACAATCTAAATTATCGAAAAACTAATAATACACTTAAACAAAAATCATCTTTTTCTGCCTCAACTTTTTTGCAGTTTACTTGCAAGACAATATCACAAAATAATTCACTGAATGGTTTGTTTTAGTCCTTACATAAAAAATGAAAAAATTGAATAATTACTCAAAGTGAGGAGAATCAACTTAAAAAAAATTTTTTTGATCAGCAATTATGGCTGCCTTCCGGTTGAGAGTTTCCAATCATCATTAATTTTTTTAAGGAACTTCCCAACCGAAACAAATGCTGAACGGAGATTTGCTTTTTGGTAGTTTAACCAGCTTTCAATGCTTTCGGATGGCGGTAAATTTCTGGTAAGTAACGGTTTTTTCGATTTTACAGTTCCTTCAGTTCGGTTGCGTCTTTATACACCGAATTGGTTGATTTAACTATTTTCACCTGGTAATCATCCTCGTCAATCAGGGCACTGGAAGCCAGAAGCCGATCGTCGTTGCTATCCTTGACGGCATTTCCACGACCGAACAACCTTTTGATGACGTGGTTTTTCGAAGAGATGAAAATAATTGCGATTAGTATAGGAAAGTTTCGAGTTGGAATAGTACGAACATTTTTTTTTAAATACCTTGATGATTGTTAAGTCGAAATCATAATTGTGAAAGCATGCTTTTTAGAAGGAAAACTTAAAAAGGTGCATTTTGGTAGTGCATTTATTTATTTGGTTAATTCGCTTTATTTTTTAACTTTTAATAAATGGAATACTGACATTCTTTAAACCTACTTATTCCAATCAAAATACTTGAAGAAATTTAAATGAAAAGCCCTGAACTAAATATAAACTTTCCTAATAGTGGAGAAATGGAGCATGGCGCTCGCTTATCTTGTTAATACACAGTTTTAGTAAACGGTTCGACTAGTTCCTATTGGTTAGTAACGCAATAACTCGTGTTAAGAATTTGATTTTCTTAAAACTATAATGTAACGTTATTTGTTAAGGTGAGGGGCAGTGCTTCAATTATTCAGAGGTGCTCTGAGAAAACTGAAATAAACAAAAACGAAATAAAGATTAAGTTAAACAACTCGAAACAAAACAGAAAGGAGCCCTTTAAACAAAAAAAGCAGACACCGAAATACCACACGGCAACGATAAATCAAGCTTCAACACCGCACTACATCTCCATACTTAGCCAAGGTAGAGCTGGTCGAACGGCCAAAGTTAGGCCGTGGGATGTCATCGAGGCCCCGGTGGATGGAAACCGTTTCCGGATCCATGAGAGCTCCTGCTTGGACCAGGGCTGTGTATTCGGCCGTTTGGAGGGCCGCCTTTGTGGGCTTCCGGTACAGTTTCAGCATCAACGAGGAACACACCACCGACACCGAGCTCAGGGCCATTGCTGCCGATGCCATCCAGGGCTGCGGAAAGGAAAAAGATCAATGTAAGACATGTTGGGTTGTAGAACGTATTGAACCAAGATTTCATCTTCCAAGAGAATAAGAAGGAAGAAACATTGAACAATAGTTTGGTTACTGGCGAAAAAAATTTGCTGTTGGCCGTGCTTTGAAAGCACTTGAAGCAAGATTTTTTTTTTTTTTTCATTTGAACCATCCCAAACAACTACAAGTTCCTTAGAATGTTAAACAGCCTTCAAAACTTGTCAGCCTTTGAGGGCGGTTTAAGCCATTTACAACATATCTGTGGAGGTTTTGGTAGCCTATAAAGAATACTACACAACTCCTTGATGAAGAAATTGAATGTTTTGGAGTAGTGAAGACAGGGGTACTTTTTACAGGGTATGGGGTAGGTTTTTTGTCTATTTTGTTGAAATTTTGTCTGCGGGAGTTTAAATGTGCCAAAAAGAATTTTTGTTCATCGAGAAGTCACTCAACGCTCTATCCAATTTTGTTTTTCTTTTTTCTGGGATTCCCCTGGATAGTCAGGAGCCGCTTGTTAGCGACAATATCCGCGCACTGTAACCGACGAATTTACTGGGAAATTTATGGTTCCCGTAATTGATAGTCTCAGAAAACTTTGGGCTTAACTTGGGACTTAGCTTTGTGAAATTTCGGTTCGACTAATTAAAAACGCGTGGTTTTAGAGTGACAATTATAATTCAAGAGTTCTTGTACAAAATTTGTGTGTTGTATTTATACCTTCTTGGTTTGGAACACACCACGCGCAGTTCGGACCAGCACTACGCGCACCAGCCCATCTTCGCCTTTGATCGTTTCGTCTACTCGGCCGAGGTTCCATTGGTACGTGAGTAGATTGTCGTGTCGCAGAAGGACGAGATTTCCCACGTCGACATTTTTGACCGCCTGTCGCCATTTGGATCGCTGTTGAAGTTGGCTAACGTAATCTCTGGACCAGCGCTTCCAGAGTTGTTGTTGGAATCGACGTGTTTCTTGTAGTCTAGTCAGCCTTTTCACCGGTTCTGCTATTTCGGGCTCGGGGATTGAGAACAATGGTTCCCCAATGATGAAATGTCCTGGCGTCATCACTTCAAGGTCGTCGGGGTGGTCTGTGAGGGGGATGAGAGGCCGAGAGTTGAGGGTACCTTCTATCTGGCCTACAGCTTTCGAGAACTCATCGTAGGTGTACGATCGTCCTCCGAATATGCGACGGAAATGGTATTTGAATGACTTAACCCCCGCCTCCCACAGTCCACCAAAATGTGGGGATCTAGCCGGAATGAAGTGGAACGAGATGCCCGAATCAAGACAATAGTTGTTCCATTGATTCGTGCGGAACTGCTGCAGGTACTGCTGACGAATTGCTTTCATTTCGGAGTTAGCGCCGACGAAGGTTGTTGCATTGTCGCAATGCAATTCGAGTAACCGACCGCGGCGACCCACGAACCGTTTGATCGCATTTATACACGCAGACGACGTTAGGTTCGGAACGACTTCGAAATGGACTGCCTTAACCGAAAGGCAAACGAATACCGCGACATACATTTTTAGGCTTGCCCCCCTCCCGTACAACGGACGAACGTTAAATGGCCCGCAGTAGTCAAGACCACATCTGGAAAATACTCGAGCTGGAGTAAGTCGCACTGCCGGTAGAGGACCCATTTGTTGGTGTGCTGGTGTAGGTCGACAGCGAAAACAAGTCACGCAATTTCTGACTATCTTGCGGACTAGGATTCGGCCTTGCAAGGGCCAAAAGCGCTGTCTCATCGTTGCGAGTAGGAGAGATGGTCCTGAGTGAGCAGTTTGCAGATGCAATGATCGTGCCAGCAGCAAACTTAGTTTTCCGTTGGCTGGGAGAATGTATGGGTGTTTGGAATCGAACGATTTGTTCAAATTGCGCAATCGACCGTCCAAACGTAAAAATCCTTCGCTGAAAGGATATCAGCTGGGTTGACATCGGTGCGAATGTGTCTCCACTGGGAGTTTTTTGTTGACCGCTGAATTTCGGCAATTCCGTACCCTAGGCTGTAATGGGTCACGGCGACGGCGTGCATTACTGTGTTTATGGAAGTTGAAGGTTTGGAAACAGACCCTAAACTAACATAAACCTGAGAGGGCGGTTGCACGTAGCCTTATTCGATATGAGATCATAGAAAATAAATTAAAATGTGATTCAATATCGTATACTTTTTCTTTGATGATCCATGTTGATAAGGTGAATGGGAGTTGAAACACTTGCCCTCCCTTCCGTTGGACAACAACAGCATTGCGCAGTGGAAATATCACAATTTGTTGTTTTAATGTTGATATTTCCACTTTTCCATTATGCGCAAGTTAGATTAGAATAGACAGTATTGTAAATGAATGATACCTGCCAAAATTAGATAGGCAATATAATTGTACAAGAATTAGATGGATGAGGATGTTAACAATTGGCATGGTTAGGTATTCAATGTTCAATGTGCTACTAGGCAAGGTAAAGTAACAGTTTCCTTCTCTTCAATGCTCTAGTAAGTGTGCATTTGCGGTGTATGAATTTCGAAGGCTTATTCTTAAATCAAGCATTTTACAAGAACTAGAGGCTTATTGGATTAAGGTGCTGTTTAGATAGTTTTCTGTCAAAATATTTCCTTTGCGTTTCAAAACTTTTTGATAGAATTGTATATTTTTTGGTTAGGTATGAAATTCAAATAATGAAGTAAAAGATAGATGATAGCACAGCAAAATAATATTAGAGATTTATAAATAGGAGTGTAATTTATTTCATCTGAAAAAGATTGAAGAAAGTTGTTCTGTGAAGTTGAAATGTTCGAGATTTTAGAAGAACAGCATAGTTCTTTCTCGTTTTAATACTTTTTTATTGTAGTTCGATCTTATAGCTTGATTAGGTTTGAAATTCAAATAAGGAATGTAGAAGATAGAAGGTATGATTCTGATAAACAAGAACCTACTCGTCCAGGAAAATAATATCGGGGTTTTAAAAATTGACATTCATTTTAACCAAACCAAAGATTGAGGAAAGTTGTTTGAGAAGTTGTTCCAAATTAGCAATGAGGTTTTAGAAGAACAGCATCGCCATTTGCATTATGGTTTAAATTCTGTTATTTTGATAAGTCAATGATAGTACAAAAGATATTGAACATGCAATTCATAGTTGTATCTCTATATTATTTTTTAATTTCCAAAACATTTGGTACAATTATTATTTGTGTTTAGCGAAATTCTATTAATTGCTGCATTGAGAGATAGCTTCTTATCTAGATGTTTTGTTCTGAATTCGAAAAATATGTTTTCTAGTCAATCTAAAACGATAATAAATTCAAAGTTATTGCATCGAGTAAGGTTAGGTGGCAGGTAGGGATAACTCAACTACGGTAAGATAGTGAACCCTTCTGACAATGATATCGAGACGTAAGCATATGATAACTTTTGCTACCATACTGTTACTGCTCGGTTGAATTGGAAGTTGGGTTAACTCGAAGCTCATGTAGGGCCCAATTGTCCCAGTCCGTCGAGCACTATCTTAACGCTTCCCTAAACTGGTGCTTCAGAATCCTCGGGCTCTGTTGCCGCTATCCTACTCTAAGCTATTCTAATCTCATGTAAATTTTCCTCTTCTGTCCCCCGATCTGTTTTTCCTTTCCGGGTCAGCCAGGTAGCTCATAAACCCATACAAAAAAAAAAAAAAAGACCGCTGAATTTCGGCAATTCGATTCGATACGAAGGGCTTCCAATCTGGGGGTGGAGATCGAATCCAGTGTAGCACGACAGTTGAGTCGGACCAAAACACCGTTGGTCCATCGAATTCTGTTGTTGTCCGTAGTTTTTCCATCATCTGGCTGGCTAGAACTGCCGCACACAGCTCAAGTCTCGAAATGGTCAGATTACGAAGAGGTGCGCCGCGAGACTGAGCGATCAACAGCTGGCTATGAGAACGATCATCTGATCCCTTGCTTACCACATACAAACAGCATCCATAGGCGCGTTCCGACGCATCACAGAAACAATGCAATGTGTACTTATTATCGACGTTAGCCAAAACACGACGGGGGATGGAGAGACGTTGGATATCTTGTATCCCAACACGAAATTCATTCCACCAGGAGCGATCGTCTTCGGAAAGTGGAGCATCCCACTCGACACTTGCAGCCCATAGCCGTTGCACGAACACTTTACAGCTGACTACTACAGGCCCGACGAGACCCATGGGGTCATACAATTGCGACATTTCGGATACTACCACACGTTTCGTTACTGGGTTGGCGGTACACAAGAAGGGAATTTTGAAACTGAATGTATCTGTTTCGGGGTTCCACAAAAGGCCAAGAGTTTTTGTTGTTGTTGTGGACCGACTGATCTCGGTCTGCGACGAATGATTCCAAAGTTCTTCGGGGACATATTCGAGAACCTTTGGATGATTGCTACACCACTTGCGCAAAGTAAAACCAGCTTTTTTCAGCATCTCCACAAGTTGACGACAGGCTTCGGTTGTTTCGGCTAAACCATCATATCCAGCTAATGTATCATCCACGTACGTTCGATGCTTTACAATTGAGGAGGCGAGGGGGTCATGATGATAATCGGCGGCAAGCTGGTTGAGTACGCGCGCAGCATGATACGGTGAACTGGCTAGACCGTATGTTACAGTCTTGATTTGGTAGACTTGGAGGGGTAAGGAGGGATCTTTTCGCCAAATGATCTGTTGATATTTTCTTTTGTCTGGATGCACCCATACTTGGCGAAACATTTTTTCTATGTCTGCTGTAAAGACATACTTCGGCTTTCGAAAGTTGACAACTGTAGATAGAAGAGCCCTTTGTACCGTCGGGCCTGTGTGGAGAACGTCGTTCAGGGACAGCTGACCCGATGCCTTGCAGCTGGCATCGAACACGACTCGTGTTTTGGTGGTGGTATTATCAGGGCGTCGCACTGCATGGTGCGGATGAAAGAACTGCGGGCCCGCGACGCGACGGCACACTTCCATATGGCCCAACATCACATACTCCTGCATAAACTTCTCGTAATCTTCTCGCAATAGCTGATCAGCTGACAGCCTCTTCTCCAATAGCAAAAAACGACGAACAGCTTTGCTGTATGAGTCACCCAACAATGGAACTAGTTCTTCGCGAAGAGGTAGTCGAACCACATATCGGCCGTCGTTACTCTGCGAAAACGTTTTTTCGAAGTGCGTTTCTACCTCCTTTTCATCCGCGGTTAACGCATTTCCGACGTCGAAATTGTCCACTTGCCAAAAGCGTTCGAGTTGTTCGTTTAAGTCCGGTGGCTGCATTATGGCGGTGTTGCATATCGAGGTGTTCACGGATTGGGAAATCGATTTTCCGGAAACTACATACCCCAGAACTGTGCGCTGTAACAATGGCAGTCCGTCGCCTAGGAGGATTTGGTGTGATTCGAGAAGCGAGAAGAACAGTTCAGCGCCAATTAATAGATCGATTCCGTGGGTAATATTGAATTTCGGATCAGCAAGAGAAATGTTGCGAGGAATTTTCCAGTCAGAAATATTAACGTTTCGACTGGGCAAACAAACCGTTAGTTTTGCAAAACGAGACAGTCGAGTGTAAATTCGGTTTGATTAAAACGAGAAGTGATTTTTGCATGCACTTTGTAATGGACATTAACTGTTGCTTGTCCGATACCGCAGATGGGTAAGTTAATTTTGTTGCGCTTCAAATCCAAACGTTGGCATAACGATTCGGATATAAAATTTGATTGCGATCCACTATCGAGCAAAGCGCGTGCGAGATGATAATTACCGTGGCGATCCAATATTCGCACCAGAGCGGTAGATAGGAATAAGGTGGCATTTTCCGGAGAAGTGACTTGTGTGAGTGATGTGGGCTGTTCTTGGGGTGGTTCATTTTCGAATGACGACGAATATTGCTGCGACGCGAGAGGAGGGCATTCGACAACCTGCTCTCCCGACCGTGAGAGCAACCCAAACGACGATTCACCACTCGATCGGGTGTGGGTAACCGGCGACGACGAATTTGACGGACACGATCGCACCACCGGCGGTGCTCGCGATACCGAGAACGATTGTGCTGATGATGTGTTGGTAGTCGCAGCAGTCGATACAGCTATGCAGGTTTGTGGAGTCTCACTTTCACTTACTTCTTCAGAAGTTGTGCCATTAAAGTTTCGAGGAGGGAGATGAAGCAATGTATGATGTTTCTTGGCACAACTTCTACACACACTACTGCGACAGTCTTTCGCTAAGTGCCCACTTCTCAAGCAATTGATACAAAGACGATGGGTTTTGATAAAGTTTAGGCGAGAGTTCGGAGTAAGCTTGAGAAAAGTGGGGCACTGCGAGAGTTGATGTGCCTGCTTACAACTTAGGCACTTCACAACATTTTCCGATACGACATGAGATGCAGAGGATTTTCCTCTAGTGTTCTTCATTTGCACACTTGTGTTCGTGTTGGTTAACACTTTACACTTTTGGAGCATTCGAGACCTCTTATGGATGAACTCATACAACTGGGAGTAAGTGGGAGATTCCTGTTCTTGGCACTGTGTTTCCCACTCCATAAGGGACTTTTCATCGAGTAAGGTACTCAAATGCTCAACGAGGAATGAGTTCCAGTGTTCACTAGACTGCTCCAACTTATCGAGAATTCCCACGTGTCGGTTGAACTCATCAGCTAGTTCAGCCAACCCAACTGCAGATTCCCGCCTAATTGAGGGGATTTTCAAAATGGCTGACATATGACGCTTGATGAGAAAGTTTTTGTTCTCGTATCGATCACAAATAGCTTTCCAATGGATCGCGTAATTGTCGGCAGAGATCGCAATTGAGGAAATGATACGAGAGGCTTCACCCTTCAAAGAACCACGCAAATAGTGCAATTTTTGCACTGGAGAGATCAAATTGTTCATGTGAATCACTGATTTGAAAAGATCTCTGAACTCGATCCATTCTTCGGGATTTCCGTGGAATTCAGGGAGTTTTAGTTCAGGAAGTTTCACAGAAAGAGTGGGGTTCACAGGGGGCACGACACTTTCGGGAATTCTTCGGCTAAGGACAGGTGATGCAGATCTCGGAATTTTACCATTTAGCGAGGCTTTCAGCTCATAGTACAGAGTCTGAAACGTTTGTCGAGATTCTGCGAACACTTCTTCTTCACCTTCCATTAGCTCGATTTCTTCTTGGACGCTTTCGAAGCGATCCCATAGCTCATCCAAACGCTCGATTCGCACTGGAACTTGAATTGCTTGTTCCACAACGTAATTGGAGTCAAACTCCTGGATCAATTTAGCAGATCCCAGAATATTATTTCTTCTACGAATCAGCGTTTCTAATGGCAACGTATTCTTTTTCACGACTTTCTTTGACGGAGCCATTTTGTGAGCCAATATCACTCTATTAACCACTTTTTTCTCGAAATTTCACAATTTTACAGTGGCAGCAACACTAAGCTGGATTCTTGCAATCCAATCGCGAATTTTGTAACGGTATCGAATAAAGAACTAGCACCGACGACAATTGGTAAGATCGGGCTAGGATTATGAGGAACCGTAACTTCACTACACGTGGTTGCTCTTCCAGCACAATTTTAGGGAATTTCTTCCCGGGTTTCGGCACCAGAATGTTAGCGACAATATCCGCGCACTGTAACCGACGAATTTACTGGGAAATTTATGGTTCCCGTAATTGAAAGTCTCAGAAAACTTTGGGCTTAACTTGGGACTTAGCTTGGTGAAATTTCGGTTCGACTAATTAAAAACGCGTGGTTTTAGAGTGACAATTATAATTCAAGAGTTCTTGTAAAAAATTTGTGTGTTGTATTTATACCTTCTTGGTTTGTATGTATTTGTGTTTTGTGTAGAGTTACAAAAGATATAATGTATTGTGTTTTATGGGAGAAATAATTTGTATTTTGTAAGAACATATTCTGATGATCTCCGGAACAAAATTTGTTGCGAAGACACCGCTCGTTACCGTTCTGGTAGTAGGGACACTAGACAGCTGATGCGTATTCGAGAATGGATCGAACTATGCTGCAATACAGGCTCTCCAGGCAGTACACGTCCTTGAATTCCTTGGCCACTCGAAATAAAAATCCGAGGCTTCAAGAAGCTTCATCGACAACGTAGTTCGTATGTGTTTTGAATTCCAGCTTACGGTCGAGTATTACGCCCAAATCATTGATGTGGCCCACCCGCGCAATGGACTCATCTCCTAAGAAGTACTCCGCACAAAAAGGCTGCCGTCTTCGAGAGAAACTGATGACTGCATATTAACTATGATTCAGAGGCAGGCAGTTGATATCGCACCCCTGCACTATGCGAAAAGATTGAACTGGTTTTGCAAAAAATCAATGTCGTCCTGACCGTTTATGGTGTAGAACAGTTTAAGATCATCAGCATAACAAAGTTTTGGGTAGTCGAGGAGTAAGAACACATGTTACCTAGTGGATCGATTTCCCTTTATTTTTAAAGTTGCGAATTTACCGCAAGCACTTATGCGCCAACCGCTAATGGGGATGTGCTAGCGGACCAGTGAATTTGCCCGGACTCTTACCCCAGGGGGGGACAGTTTTTATTTTCGCGCTCTAAAAAGGGAAGAAGCGAATTGGCAATATCGTTGGGAATCAAGATCGGCTCTTTGAAAATTCGTGTAAGCGCATCTCAATCCCAAAGACTTCGAGAATGTCCAAAAAGTAAAATGACTTACCAACGTATTGCCAAGTTCCGTCCTCCGGGTGTCCACACATAGGTCGTCGTAGTAGCCTCCACTGGTTCCACGACTAGTTGGTTTCCTGCGTGTGATTCCACTTTTCACTTTCCAAACTTCCGTGATCTATTTTCTTGAGCTTTTCGCGCTCAACATACGACAACCAAATTCAAGTTAGTTGATCAATTGCTACGACCGACTTTCAACCGACAATTTTTCAAGTATATACTACGCTTTATTCACGACTGGCTTCTCGTAAGGTTCAAGGAATAGAGAGCATATTAAAGTCTTCCTTGTTTTCAAGAAAACTTCCCCAACCGCTTCCCCTAGGAGGTTTTCCTAAAACCGTCCGCATAGACAATGCAAAAATACCGAGAGAGTAATTTCACCATTCTTTGGGGAACGCAGCCGGCCATACGTTAGTTAGCCATTCCACTTTAAGGACGCCCTCTCTATCTTAGGTCAAGAAGCGCCGCTTACACTGAGTTTCCAAGAATCTCAAAGAGTTTCACTTATATTACTAACGATATTGCCAATAAACTTCGAGGGCATATTTTGCCACGCAACACACATCGTTAAAATAGATTAAGAAGATAGTTGGTCTTAGGTGACTACCTTGGGGCACACCGGAGGAGGCAAAGAACTGACTGGAGAGAATGTCTCCAGTGCGAACTGTCAATTTACGTCGCCAGTACCAATGGCGATATCGTGGTTCACCTTATCGAACGATGCTGACAAATCGGTATAAATGGCGTCAGTTTGAGACTTAGCAGCAAAACTTTCGTGTACGTATGAGGTGAAGGTCAACAGGTTAGTTGGCGTTGAGCGTTTGGGCATAAAACCGTGCTGATTGATTGAAAAATGTTGCTTACAGTACGAGAAAATCGGATCCATGGCGACTAATTCGAATAGTTTGGAGATTGCACATAAATCATAAATTCCTCTATAGTTGTTGATATCTCTCTGATCCCCCTTTTTATGGACCAGAAACATGTAAGCTTTCTTCCACAGTGAAGGGTATGTGGCTTTGTCAAGAGAAGCTTGAAAGATGGACTCACAGGAATCAGTGCTCTCTTTGCTCAAAAATTCTACCTTTTTAAACCGGTTAATGAAAACACAGGCATTAAACGTTTTAAAAAGGTAGATGCTACACCGTCCGGCCCAGTAGAGAGGGAGTTTTGAATTTTGGCGCTGCTTTAGATAAGACCGCAACCTCTACTACAATCGTGCTCATAGCCGAGTGGCGAAACATTCCTAACAGCACTCTCCACATGTTCTGGGGATGTTGAAGCAGTAGCAAAGGTACTCGAGAATTTTTGAGCAAAAAGAGCACTGATTCCGCTACCAGATTTCGCAGTGTTGCCATCCAGAAACATTTGAGTTGGAACATCACACAGATAAAAAAATGTAACCTTACATTACAAGTGATTTTACATTTTAACACCAGCGCTGGAAGAATATTGAAAAAGAGTATAGCATCTTGACCTTTACAAGGGAAATTACATGAAAATGCATGCTAAATCCAGCGCCAGCGTCAGTTTGTCAGTTTTGTTTTGTTTTTACTTCTGTTAGATTCTCGTCCCGTTCTGCGTCGGAAACTGTTGGCAGTTTTTTATTCAATAGAATTGTGTTTTCTAATTAGAGGTAAACAATTTTGAAAATAAGTGACATATAACATGTTAACACTGGTTTATGACATTTGCAGGAAACCGAAGCTGAGAAATTAGATGCCTGGAAATTTAACAATCTTTGGAGCTCCAACTGTGCAACAGCATATTTTCGCACCAGCCGTCGTTTTCGTCGGTGGAATCAGTGAAAACAAAACAGTGTTCGGGAGTATTTAAACCAAATGTAATTTTTTTTTCAATTCCATGTGTAAGTGTGTTTCAAGTGGAATAAAAAATTTTCTCTGCACAAAAAGTGTTTTTTGTTTTGATTCAGTAACCATCCCCTGTCTAATAAGATTCATGGGGTGAGATAGATCATGTAAACCTACATTCAACAACAGCATTGAATGCTGACGAAAATTTACATGAAACAACCAGTATTATCGCATGCAAATGGCCGATTCCTTTCTACCCATGTAGTTTCATGTAAATCTACGTTGATTTTTCTAAGTGTGCAGGTGCGACTACAAACAACATGGTGATATCCAGCCGTTCTAGTACTGTACGAAGATCTGACTGTCTACAGCCACCAAGGTGCGGTGTCGAAGATATACCACAAACCCAGCAGTAGACGAATTGCTCTAAGCGACAGGGCGTTCGAAGTTCTTTTAACGTGCAACCGATTTAGAGGTAAACGATAGCCTAAAGGGTGGGAAGACATCCCAGTGTGCACGACCCCTATGAAAGTGGGAGGTTTCTTTGTGATCGTAGTATTTATTCGACTAGCCTTATCGTTCTTGGCTCAAGCTTACTCTAAGGTGTTGTTTATTCTTCGATGATGAGTGAAATCCCCCGGGAGGAAAACCCTCAAGCCAAATCCGAGGTACAAGGCAGCAGGCTGGAGCCTTTAGGTGGTTGTTGCGCCGGAGCCACAGAAAGATCGTCGAGCTCGGAGCCATACAGTAAGTTGTTGAGTCAATGTTAAGGCGTCGACCCAAAGGAAGAGCGTCAAGCGGAGCCGAATAAGGTTTTAGACTCGGAGTCCAGGGGAGATCATCGAACCAAAGCTAAAAAATTGATTGAGCCGGAATTATTGAAGGTTGCTGGTCCAAAAGCCGCTGGAAGGTCTTCGATTCAGGAAACAAGATGGAATTCCATGTATGTAATTGCATGAAAGGCGTCCAGTAGCAAGAAAGTCTTCGAAAAAAGGCGCCAAGCAAATCACGGAAGGTCGAACAAGCCAGAAAGTCATCGAGAAAACAAAAAAAAGAGCATATGGCGAAGGTACGGTGTCGGATCGTAAACATTGAGGAAGTGTAACTTGTTAGTTACTATTAAAACTTCGATGAGAAGTCACCGAATGCATTGGTGAGACTGCAAATGCGTGTGTAGAAGAGGAATGTTGATATTCGTCGTAATGAAGCAATCAATGACGATGAATATCACCAGCATGACCAACACACGCATTGTCAGTAGACATTATCGTAGGATTCCAGAAGTAAATACCAACCCTAAGTATAAAAAATATTGAAGGAAGTTCACATATTTTTCTCTTCATTGTTATCGCCATCTAGAGATTGCGAACAAAAAAAGTCTTGGAATTACTTCATCGGGAACTTCGTTCGCCTCGATTTATTTTTATTCTGAAAAATTGTTTAAGCGCGAGTACCTAAGTGCTTAGCGAGAATCTCCTTTGCTTTCTTCCTCCTTTGATTCAAACTTTCAAACCCAACCAATGCCAAAAATGTAAGGCTTATAATTTCTTTGTGTTTTACTTCTCTTTCCACAAAAAATGCAACAGCAACCAGACGATTGCATCGCGACGACCAAAATTATGAAATTTTTGACCAACCGCATAGCATGGTCATTAGACCGCTGCAAAAAATGACTTTTTGCTCCCATATGTTTTTTCGATGCCTTTTGGGACACCAAGCAACAGTGTAAAATTTCAGATGAGTTGGTTGATTCCTGAGTTATCGCAACGCGTTTCAATTTTGTACAGAAATTTGTATGAAAGAAGAAATTTTTGCACATTAAATCTATCCGAAAATTAAAAAAAGCCTAAAATGAAGTGAGTCTTCAATTTTTGGTTTTGACTATTCATAAGCTTCAATTTTTGCTAACATGACACGCAGCTAAGTATTTCATGAAAAAAGTTAGGATCATTTCAATATTTAAAAATGGCAGACTTTGATTTCAAAGTAGTCGATGATTCATTTGAATTCAGCCACAGTATTTGAAATCAAAGTCTTTCATTTTTAAATATTGAAATGGTCATTCAAATACTGCCATCGACTACTTTGAAATTATAGTTTCATTCAGCTACTAGCTGACCCGGTGTGCATTGCTACACCTTGCAAAAATAAATGCTCCCCCATCTTTTCCAATTTTGTCCCACACTGCTTGAAGAAGGTAGGCAGATTTACCTGGCTCGAGTTTACATAAATTTCAAATTGAAAGAAAAAGATTTGCATGTTGAAATTTATTGCACATTGTACTTTATGGAAATAGAATTTTGAAAACCGATCAATAGCGTGAATCGAGACAGTTTTTGAGTATATTCCTAAAATTCTATATTAGGAGCACTTCCAGCCCCTGATTAGCTTAAGATGATGTATTTTTTGGAGTTAAAAAAGAGAAGCTATCGAAATTTGAAAAAACGATGAAAAGGATTTTTAATAAACATTTTCAAACAGCTTTTTTCACCATCCTCGCCTTCGAAGCAGTTTGAATATCTTTCCTTTTTCCGCCAAAATTATGTTAAAAAAATGTCATGCCATATGCCAAACTCGTGAACATGAGACATTATATATTGAAGTTTTCCCAAACAACACTTATCATGGTTTGAAAAATATCGATTTTATACAGTGCAAATTTTTTTTTTAACTAAATTTATTAAAGCAAAAAATATCAGTTACATCACTAAATAATTTCTCCACGTTTTTCAAATATTCAAAAATGTTGACAAAAACAAATTTCTTAGTTAACATTTGTCCCGTATATTAGGGCAAGTGTAAATGCAAAGCTTATTTTCAGATGCTTCAGAGTTAAAATGGATTTAATACGTATTTCTGTATGTTTGTTTTATCAAGTTCTATTGATATATCTGCAGTATTCCAGCAGTATAAATTTATGTTTGTTATTCCACTTTCAACGAATGCTGTTCAAAGCAAATGTCCTTCATTTACAAAGTCATTTAAGAATTTTAAATATCCGCTTCAGTTGCAACATTCGGAATATCCCTTCTGGTCTTTCCAACATATTGAATCATTTCGAAGATGAATTTCTTAAAAGTTAGACGTTTGCCCTTGCCCCACCGAGTAAGTTGACAGGAGGGAGCTCTCATTTTCATTTCTAAATTCGTTTCAGTTGTGTATTTGGGCCGAAGTAACAATTTTTAGAAGAAAACATATTTTTTTATTTTTTTGTAACAGAGAAAAGTTGAATGTTTGAACATGCTCTAGTGTTCCTTGAATGAAAATTTGGACAATCAAATTTTTAGACATCAAATGCTATATGGACAACAAATATGGAAGTATTTTTGCAAATCTTTCAATTGCTTTTGATTCGATTGATAAAATATCAATCCGTGTCACATCTAGGCGTCATTTATTTCCACGTGCTGTGTTCAACAAAAGTAGAAAAAACATATCTAGGTAGCATATCGCCCCCACATGCATAAGAAATATAGGTACATGGTTTAGAAACAGGCACCTGATTGTTAAATTTTTCCAGCGATCAATGAACAGTATGTTTTGGTTACTATCCACTTGCGACGACGCCGACGTTTGCTTGACCATAGAGACGAATAACAAACCCCTCAAAGAAAAGAAAATCTCTAAAAATGGATTCCATGACTTTTCAATTTCAGATCTTGGCAAAAATAATGTATAATGTTTTATTCGATCGGAAAAATGACAATCTGGATCACATCTAGGCGTCATTCATAACCATGTGCTGTACAAATGAGCTAGGAATCAAGTAGAAAAAAAAATCACATCAAGGCTTCATATCGCCGAAAAAATGCATGGTTGAGAAATACGCGCCAAAATATTCCCACTGATCAGTATTCTATGCCATGGTTACTATCCTCTAGCGACGTTGGCTCGCGACGCCTCGACCAAGGAGACGAAAAACAAACCGCCCAAAGGAAAAAAAATCTCGAGAAAATGGATGTCATGACTTTAATTTGTTTCGAAAAACTACAAATTTTGTATGGGAGCCCCCCCTCCCTTAAGTCGGATGGGGTTGTAACTATTATAGAAATCATCTCCGGCCCCAAAAACCCTCAGATGCCAATATTGACGATGATCGGTTCAGTAGTTTCCGAGTTTATAGGGGACAGACAGACAGACAAACATTCATTTTTATATATGGGCGGGATGCGACCAGACCGAACTAAACGCCATAAACTTGATTTCGAGAAAATCGAGTTCAAAGTTCACAGCCCTACCAATTGATACCATTTTATTAGATATCTCATTTAATCATTTTACCATCACATTTAGACTCTTATAAAGCCGTCGAGGCTATGGTCGATTTTTGATTACACAATAAGCCGAAAACTGAATTTTAATAGCGATATGTTTGCACCCAGTTCACTCTGGTCGAACCAAAATATTTAAAAAATTGCCATGTGCTAACATTTGCCTGGGTCATTTGTTCTAAACATAGGACCCTACTAATAGGCGCTTTACGAGCAGCACCCAACGAGTATGGCTGATGCTTGGAAAATGTTTTTTTTTTCATTGAGCCAGAGTGAACCGAGCCATACAAATTTCGCACTTTTGAAATCCGGAATATCTTTGAATGTTACTTACCGGTTGCGTTCTAAACGACAGTAAGCAATAAAATAAAGTATCTTTTATCGTTAAATGTTAAAAGTTCTAACATCCCCTTGAGTAAATTGGAAAACAAAACTCAAGGGATTCGGTTCAGTCTGGAGGAGCGAAATTTTAACAAATGGCTACAATCCGAAATATAAAGTTTTTAGCCACGGGAACGTTTTTTATCATTTTATTTATCAGATATTAATTTGTGGCGAGCCGAAGAACTGTTTTGAATCGAAAAAACCAACACACATAAGATTATTTCGCACAAAATCAGTTTTCATGACCGAAACAGACTTTTTGTCTTTATCTCTAAGGGTGCTCTCAGTTCACTTTGGGGCAACGCATTTTTGCCATTTCCACTGTCTGCATCATTGAAATTTTCTAATAAAATCAGAAAAAATAGGACAAATGTTCTGATTTTCATTGGACAGATAGTTAATCATGTTTTGCATCCGCTTCAATAGATAACTCATTTTT
>NC_073692.1:378913563-378953879 GCF_029784155.1 Uranotaenia lowii | reverse complement strand
AGAGAAACATGAACTATCAAAGAACGAAAGAACATAAGCCGTAAATATCATGAAAATTTCGAAAAAGATACAACGGCTCACCGACAGGACTTGAACCTGCAATCTCCGCTTCGGTACAACGGCGCGTTAGCCAATTCCACCACGGTGAACGTGATGGATCCGGCAATAAGCCGTAAATATCATGAAAATTTCGAAAAAGATACAACGGCTCACCGACAGGACTTGAACCTGCAATCTCCGCTTCGGTACAACGGCGCGTTAGCCAATTCCACCACGGTGAACGTGATGGATCCGGCGAACACGAGCAATCGAGCTCTGCCGATCAACTGCTGGACCTTCTATCGAAACACCATGTATATCCCGCATGTGATCTTTCCCTCTATTGATCTCTCTTGTTTCTCTAACCATCATCTAATCATCACATATGAAAATGTGATCATTTTCAGGTACAAAGATGTACCAAGCGATTTCATGACATCAGTATTGATTTCAACAGAGCAACACCTCCCTGTGTAACTGGTCTGCTCGGAACCTTGAGCGGCACTGATTGCTTCTTCATCTGACCGTAAGTTGCGGCAAACCCGAAGCAATCGACCATGTGCTCGTTCGGCTAAAATCCCGAGTCGATGGGTGGGGTTAGAGAAACAAGAGAGATCAATAGAGGGAAAGATCACATGCGGGATATACATGGTGTTTCGATAGAAGGTCCAGCAGTTGATCGGCAGAGCTCGATTGCTCGTGTTCGCCGGATCCATCACGTTCACCGTGGTGGAATTGGCTAACGCGCCGTTGTACCGAAGCGGAGATTGCAGGTTCAAGTCCTGTCGGTGAGCCGTTGTATCTTTTTCGAAATTTTCATGATATTTACGGCTTATGTTCTTTCGTTCTTTGATAGTTCATGTTTCTCTAATTTCTTTCATCACATATGAAAATGTGGTCATTTTTGTCATTTTTGTCATTTTTGTCATTTTTGTCATTTTTGTCATTTTTGTCATTTTTGTCATTTTTGTCATTTTTGTCATTTTTGTCATTTTTGTCATTTTTGTCATTTTTGTCATTTTTGTCATTTTTGTCATTTTTGTCATTTTTGTCATTTTTGTCATTTTTGTAATTTTTGTCATTTTTGTCATTTTTGTCATTTTTGTAATTTTTGTCATTTTTGTCATTTTTGTCATTTTTGTCATTTTTGTCATTTTTGTCATTTTTGTCATTTTTGTCATTTTTGTCATTTTTGTCATTTTTGTCATTTTTGTCATTTTTGTCATTTTTGTCATTTTTGTCATTTTTGTCATTTTTGTCATTTTTGTCATTTTTGTCATTTTTGTCATTTTTGTCATTTTTGTCATTTTTGTCATTTTTGTCATTTTTGTCATTTTTGTCATTTTTGTCATTTTTGTCATTTTTGTCATTTTTGTCATTTTTGTCATTTTTGTCATTTTTGTCATTTTTGTCATTTTTGTCATTTTTGTCATTTTTGTCATTTTTGTCATTTTTGTCATTTTTGTCATTTTTGTCATTTTTGTCATTTTTGTCATTTTTGTCATTTTTGTCATTTTTGTCATTTTTGTCATTTTTGTCATTTTTGTCATTTTTGTCATTTTTGTCATTTTTGTCATTTTTGTCATTTTTGTCATTTTTGTCATTTTTGTCATTTTTGTCATTTTTGTCATTTTTGTCATTTTTGTCATTTTTGTCATTTTTGTCATTTTTGTCATTTTTATCATTTTTATCATTTTTGTCATTTTTGTCATTTTTGTCATTTTTGTCATTTTTGTCATTTTTGTCATTTTTGTCATTTTTGTCATTTTTGTCATTTTTGTCATTTTTGTCATTTTTGTCATTTTTGTCATTTTTGTCATTTTTGTCATTTTTGTCATTTTTGTCATTTTTGTCATTTTTGTCATTTTTGTCATTTTTGTCATTTTTGTCATTTTTGTCATTTTTGTCATTTTTGTCATTTTTGTCATTTTTGTCATTTTTGTCATTTTTGTCATTTTTGTCATTTTTGTCATTTTTGTCATTTTTGTCATTTTTGTCATTTTTGTCATTTTTGTCATTTTTGTCATTTTTGTCATTTTTGTCATTTTTGTCATTTTTGTCATTTTTGTCATTTTTGTCATTTTTGTCATTTTTGTCATTTTTGTCATTTTTGTCATTTTTGTCATTTTTGTCATTTTTGTCATTTTTGTCATTTTTGTCATTTTTGTCATTTTTGTCATTTTTGTCATTTTTGTCATTTTTGTCATTTTTGTCATTTTTGTCATTTTTGTCATTTTTGTCATTTTTGTCATTTTTGTCATTTTTGTCATTTTTGTCATTTTTGTCATTTTTGTCATTTTTGTCATTTTTGTCATTTTTGTCATTTTTGTCATTTTTGTCATTTTTGTCATTTTTGTCATTTTTGTCATTTTTGTCATTTTTGTCATTTTTGTCATTTTTGTCATTTTTGTCATTTTTGTCATTTTTGTCATTTTTGTCATTTTTGTCATTTTTGTCATTTTTGTCATTTTTGTCATTTTTGACATTTTTGACATTTTTGTCATTTTTGTCATTTTTGTCATTTTTGTCATTTTTGTCATTTTTGTCATTTTTGTCATTTTTGTCATTTTTGTCATTTTTGTCATTTTTGTCATTTTTGTCATTTTTGTCATTTTTGTCATTTTTGTCATTTTTGTCATTTTTGTCATTTTTGTCATTTTTGTCATTTTTGTCATTTTTGTCATTTTTGTCATTTTTGTCATTTTTGTCATTTTTGTCATTTTTGTCATTTTTGTCATTTTTGTCATTTTTGTCATTTTTGTCATTTTTGTCATTTTTGTCATTTTTGTCATTTTTGTCATTTTTGTCATTTTTGTCATTTTTGTCATTTTTGTCATTTTTGTCATTTTTGTCATTTTTGTCATTTTTGTCATTTTTGTCATTTTTGTCATTTTTGTCATTTTTGTCATTTTTGTCATTTTTGTCATTTTTGTCATTTTTGTCATTTTTGTCATTTTTGTCATTTTTGTCATTTTTGTCATTTTTGTCATTTTTGTCATTTTTGTCATTTTTGTCATTTTTGTCATTTTTGTCATTTTTGTCATTTTTGTCATTTTTGTCATTTTTGTCATTTTTGTCATTTTTGTCATTTTTGTCATTTTTGTCATTTTTGTCATTTTTGTCATTTTTGTCATTTTTGTCATTTTTGTCATTTTTGTCATTTTTGTCATTTTTGTCATTTTTGTCATTTTTGTCATTTTTGTCATTTTTGTCATTTTTGTCATTTTTGTCATTTTTGTCATTTTTGTCATTTTTGTCATTTTTGTCATTTTTGTCATTTTTGTCATTTTTGTCATTTTTGTCATTTTTGTCATTTTTGTCATTTTTGTCATTTTTGTCATTTTTGTCATTTTTGTCATTTTTGTCATTTTTGTCATTTTTGTCATTTTTGTCATTTTTGTCATTTTTGTCATTTTTGTCATTTTTGTCATTTTTGTCATTTTTGTCATTTTTGTCATTTTTGTCATTTTTGTCATTTTTGTCATTTTTGTCATTTTTGTCATTTTTGTCATTTTTGTCATTTTTGTCATTTTTGTCATTTTTGTCATTTTTGTCATTTTTGTCATTTTTGTAAATTTTGTCAATTTTGTCAATTTTGTCAATTTTGTCAATTTTGTCAATTTTGTCAATTTTGTTAATTTTGTCAATTTTGTCAATTTTGTCAATTTTGTCAATTTTGTCATTTTGTCAATTTTTTCAATTTTGTCAATTTTGTCAATTTTGTCAATTTTGTCAATTTTGTCAATTTTGTCAATTTTGTCAATTTGTCAATTTTGTCAATTTTGTCAATTTTGTCAATTTTGTCAATTTTGTCAATTTTGTTAATTTTGTCATTTTTATCAATTTTGTCAATTTTGTCAATTTTGTCAATTTTGTCAATTTTGTCAATTTTGTCAATTTTGTCAATTTTGTCAATTTTGTCAATTTTGTCAATTTTGTCAATTTTGTCAATTTTGTCAATTTTGTCATTTTTGTCATTTTTGTCATTTTTGTCATTTTTGTCATTTTTGTCATTTTTGTCATTTTTGTCATTTTTGTCATTTTTGTCATTTTTGTCATTTTTGTCATTTTTTTCATTTTTGTCATTTTTGTCATTTTTGTCATTTTTGTCATTTTTGTCATTTTTGTCATTTTTGTCATTTTTGTCATTTTTGTCATTTTTGTCATTTTTGTCATTTTTGTCATTTTTGTCATTTTTGTCATTTTTGTCATTTTTGTCATTTTTGTCATTTTTGTCATTTTTGTCATTTTTGTCATTTTTGTCATTTTTGTCATTTTTGTCATTTTTGTCATTTTTGTCATTTTTGTCATTTTTGTCATTTTTGTCATTTTTGTCAATTTTGTCAATTTTGTCAATTTTGTCAATTTTGTCAATTTTGTCAATTTTGTCAATTTTGTCAATTTTGTCAATTTTGTCAATTTGTCAATTTTGTCAATTTTGTCAATTTTGTCAATTTTGTCATTTTTGTCAATTTTGTCATTTTTGTCAATTTTGTCAATTTTGTCAATTTTGTCAATTTTGTCAATTTTGTCAATTTTGTCATTTTTGTCATTTTTGTCATTTTTGTCATTTTTGTCATTTTTGTCATTTTTGTCATTTTTGTCATTTTTGTCATTTTTGTCATTTTTGTCATTTTTGTCATTTTTGTCATTTTTGTCATTTTTGTCATTTTTGTCATTTTTGTCATTTTTGTCATTTTTGTCATTTTTGTCATTTTTGTCATTTTTGTCATTTTTGTCATTTTTGTCATTTTTGTCATTTTTGTCATTTTTGTCATTTTTGTCATTTTTGTCATTTTTGTCATTTTTGTCATTTTTGTCATTTTTGTCATTTTTGTCATTTTTGTCATTTTTGTCATTTTTGTCATTTTTGTCATTTTTGTCATTTTTGTCATTTTTGTCATTTTTGTCATTTTTGTCATTTTTGTCATTTTTGTCATTTTTGTCATTTTTGTCATTTTTGTCATTTTTGTCATTTTTGTCATTTTTGTCATTTTTGTCATTTTTGTCATTTTTGTCATTTTTGTCATTTTTGTCATTTTTGTCATTTTTGTCATTTTTGTCATTTTTGTCATTTTTGTCATTTTTGTCATTTTTGTCATTTTTGTCATTTTTGTCATTTTTGTCATTTTTGTCATTTTTGTCATTTTTGTCATTTTTGTCATTTTTGTCATTTTTGTCATTTTTGTCATTTTTGTCATTTTTGTCATTTTTGTCATTTTTGTCATTTTTGTCATTTTTGTCATTTTTGTCATTTTTGTCATTTTTGTCATTTTTGTCATTTTTGTCATTTTTGTCATTTTTGTCATTTTTGTCATTTTTGTCATTTTTGTCATTTTTGTCATTTTTGTCATTTTTGTCATTTTTGTCATTTTTGTCATTTTTGTCATTTTTGTCATTTTTGTCATTTTTGTCATTTTTGTCATTTTTGTCATTTTTGTCATTTTTGTCATTTTTTTCATTTTTTTCATTTTTGTCATTTTTGTCATTTTTGTCATTTTTGTCATTTTTGTCATTTTTTTCATTTTTGTCATTTTTGTCATTTTTGTCATTTTTGTCATTTTTGTCATTTTTGTTATTTTTGTCATTTTTGTCATTTTTGTCATTTTTGTGATTTTTGTCATTTTTGTCATTTTTGTCATTTTTGTCATTTTTGTCATTTTTGTCATTTTTGTCATTTTTGTCATTTTTGTCATTTTTGTCATTTTTGTCATTTTTGTCATTTTTGTCATTTTTGTCATTTTTGCCATTTTTGCCATTTTTGTCATTTTTGTCATTTTTGTCATTTTTGTCATTTTTGTCATTTTTGTCATTTTTGTCATTTTTGTCATTTTTGTCATTTTTGTCATTTTTGTCATTTTTGTCATTTTTTTCAATTTTGTCAATTTTGTTAATTTGTTCAATTTTGTCAATTTTGTCAATTTTATCAATTTTGTCAATTTTGTCAATTTTGTCATTTTTGTCATTTTTGTCATTTTTGTCATTTTTGTCATTTTTGTCATTTTTGTCATTTTTGTCATTTTTGTCATTTTTGTCATTTTTGTCATTTTTGTCATTTTTGTCATTTTTGTCATTTTTGTCATTTTTTTCATTTTTGTCATTTTTTTCATTTTTGTCATTTTTGTTATTTTTGTCATTTTTTTCAATTTTATCAATTTTGTCATTTTTGTCAATTTTGTTAATTTGTTCAATTTTGTCAATTTTGTCAATTTTATCAATTTTGTCAATTTTGTCAATTTTGTCAATTTTGTCAATTTTGTCATTTTTGTCAATTTTGTCAATTTTGTCAATTTTGTCAATTTTGTCAATTTTGTCAATTTTGTCAATTTTGTCAATTTTGTCAATTTTGTCAATTTGGTCAATTTTGTCAATTTTGTCAATTTTGTCAATTTTGTCAATTTTGTCAATTTTGTCAATTTTGTCAATTTTTTCAATTTTGTCAATTTTGTCAATTTTGTCAATTTTGTCAATTTTGTCAATTTTGTCAATTTTGTCAATTTTGTCAATTTTGTCAATTTTGTCAATTTTGTCAATTTTGTCAATTTTGTCAATTTTGTCAATTTTGTCAATTTTGTCAATTCTGTCAATTTTGTCAAGTTTTCAATTTTGTTAATTTTGTTTATTTTGTCATTTTTTTCAATTTTGTCAATTTTGTCAAGTTGTCAATTTTGTCTATTTTGTCAATTTTGTCAATTTTGTCAATTTTGTCATTTTTGTCAATTTTGTCAATTTTGTCAATTTTGTCAATTTTGTCAATTTGGTCAATTTTGTCAATTTTGTCAATTTTGTCAATTTTGTCAATTTTGTCAATTTTGTCAATTTTGTCAATTTTGTCAATTTTGTCAATTTTGTCAATTTTGTCAATTTTGTCAATTTTGTCAATTTTGTCAATTTTGTCAATTTTGTCAATTTTTTCAATTTTGTCAATTTTGTCAATTTTGTCACTTTTGTCAATTTTGTCAATTTTGTCAATTTTGTAAACTTTGTCAATTTTGTCAATTTTGTAAATTTAGTCAATTTTGTCATTTTTGTCATTTTTGTCAATTTTGTCAATTTTTTCAATTTTGTCAATTTTGTCAATTTTGTCAATTTTGTCAATTTTGTCAATTTTGTCAATTTTGTCAATTTTGTCAATTTTGTCAATTTTGTCAATTTTGTCAATTTTGTCAATTTTGTCAATTTTGTCAATTTTGTCAATTTTGTCAATTTTGTCTATTTTGTCAATTTTGTCAATTTTGTCAATTTTGTCAATTTTGTCAATTTTGTCAATTTTGTCAATTTTGTCAATTTTGTCAATTTTGTCAATTTTGTCAATTTTGTCAATTTTGTCAATTTTGTCAATTTTGTCAATTTTGTCAATTTTGTCAATTTTGTCAATTTTGTCAATTTTGTCAATTTTGTCAATTTTGTCAATTTTGTCAATTTTGTCTATTTTGTCAATTTTGTCATTTTTGTCATTTTTGTCAATTTCGTCAATTTTGTCAATTTTGTCAATTTTGTCAATTTGTCAATTTTGTCAATTTTGACAATTTTTTCGATTTTGTCAAATTTGTTAATTTTGTCAATTTTTTTTCAATTTTTTCAATGTTTTCGTTTTTTTTAAATTTTGTCAATTTTGTCAATTTTGTCAATTTTGTCAATTTTGTCAATCTTATCAATTTTGTCAAATTTGTCAAATTTGTCAATTTTGTCAATTTTGTCAATTTTGTCAATTTTGTCAATTTTGTCAATTTTGTCAATTTTTTCAATTTTGTCAATTTTGTCAATTTTGTCAAATTTGTCAATTTTGACAAATTTGACAAATTTGACAAAATTGATAAGATTGACAAAATTGACAAAATTGACAAAATTGACAAAATTTAAAAAAAACGAAAACATTGAAAAAATTGAAAAAAAATTGACAAAATTAACAAATTTGACAAAATCGAAAAAATTGTCAAAATTGACAAAATTGACAAATTGACAAAATTGACAAAATTGACAAAATTGACGAAATTGACAAAAATGACAAAAATGACAAAATTGACAAAATAGACAAAATTGACAAAATTGACAAAATTGACAAAATTGACAAAATTGACAAAATTGACAAAATTGACAAAATTGACAAAATTGACAAAATTGACAAAATTGACAAAATTGACAAAATTGACAAAATTGACAAAATTGACAAAATTGACAAAATTGACAAAATTGACAAAATTGACAAAATTGACAAAATTGACAAAATTGACAAAATTGACAAAATAGACAAAATTGACAAAATTGACAAAATTGACAAAATTGACAAAATTGACAAAATTGACAAAATTGACAAAATTGACAAAATTGACAAAATTGACAAAATTGACAAAATTGACAAAATTGACAAAATTGACAAAATTGACAAAATTGACAAAATTGACAAAATTGAAAAAATTGACAAAATTGACAAAAATGACAAAAATGACAAAATTGACTAAATTTACAAAATTGACAAAATTGACAAAGTTTACAAAATTGACAAAATTGACAAAATTGACAAAAGTGACAAAATTGACAAAATTGACAAAATTGAAAAAATTGACAAAATTGACAAAATTGACAAAATTGACAAAATTGACAAAATTGACAAAATTGACAAAATTGACAAAATTGACAAAATTGACAAAATTGACCAAATTGACAAAATTGACAAAATTGACAAAATTGACAAAATTGACAAAAATGACAAAATTGACAAAATTGACAAAATTGACAAAATAGACAAAATTGACAACTTGACAAAATTGACAAAATTGAAAAAAATGACAAAATAAACAAAATTAACAAAATTGAAAACTTGACAAAATTGACAGAATTGACAAAATTGACAAAATTGACAAAATTGACAAAATTGACAATATTGACAAAATTGACAAAATTGACAAAATTGACAAAATTGACAAAATTGACAAAATTGACAAAATTGACAAAATTGACAAAATTGAAAAAATTGAAAAAATTGACAAAATTGACAAAATTGACAAAATTGACAAAATTGACAAAATTGACAAAATTGACAAAATTGACAAAATTGACCAAATTGACAAAATTGACAAAATTGACAAAATTGACAAAATTGACAAAATTGACAAAATTGACAAAATTGACAAAAATGACAAAATTGACAAAATTGACAAAATTGACAAAATTGATAAAATTGACAAAATTGACAAAATTGAACAAATTAACAAAATTGACAAAAATGACAAAATTGATAATATTGAAAAAAATGACAAAAATAACAAAAATGACAAAAATGAAAAAAATGACAAAAATGAAAAAAATGACAAAAATGACAAAAATGACAAAAATGACAAAAATGACAAAAATGACAAAAATGACAAAAATGACAAAAATGACAAAAATGACAAAAATGACAAAAATGACAAAAATGACAAAATTGACAAAATTGACAAAATTGATAAAATTGACAAAATTGACAAAATTGAACAAATTAACAAAATTGACAAAATTGAAAAAAATGACAAAAATGACAAAAATGACAAAAATGACAAAAATGACAAAAATGACAAAAATGACAAAAATGACAAAAATGACAAAAATGACAAAAATGACAAAAATGACAAAAATGGCAAATTTGTCAAATTGGTCAAATTTGTCAATTTTGTCAATTTTGTCAATTTTGTCAATTTTGTCAATTTTGTCAATTTTTTCAATTTTGTCAATTTTGTCAATTTTGTCAAATTTGTCAATTTTGTCAATTTTGTCAATTTTGTCAATTTTGTCAATTTTGTCAATTTTGTCAATTTTGTCAATTTTGTCAATTTTGTCAATTTTGTCAATTTTGTCAATTTTGACAATTTTGTCAATTTTGTCAATTTTGTCAATTTTGTCAATTTTGTCAATTTTGTCAATTTTGTCAATTTTGTCAATTTTGTCAATTTGGTCAATTTTGTCAGTTTTGTCATTTTTGTCAATTTGTGTAAATTTTGTCAATTTTGTCAATTTTGTCAATTTTGTCAATTTTGTCAATTTTGACAGTTTTCTATTTTGTTAATTTTCTTAATTTTTTATATCTGCAAGTTTTGTCAATAAGTTAATTTTTTAAGTTAATCTATTACGTGTTTGTTTGAAGAATTTTGTTCATATTTCAGTGTTTCAATTTTTTTAATAATGTCAATCTTGTTAATTTATGCCAAAGTTGGAATTTTTAAATGAAAAAAAAATTATTTAGATTCAGTTTTTCACGTTTTTGACAAAAATCTCGTAAAACAAAAGTGCTAGTTTTTTTCAGTGCAAAATCAACTGTGGCCCCTTCAAAAGTGACGTTTTCGTGAACCAATCAGCAAAATATGTCAACTTTCTGATTTCAAAATCGTTTCGTTCGTGGAAAAAAGGTCGAATAAGTCGCGAGTCTGCTGACGGTTCGCAAATAATACGGGAATTGTTCAGTTTCGTTTCAATATTATTGCTGCACCTTTGGGGGAAACATTCAAGTTCGGTTCAGTTTCAGATCGGTGTCGAAATACGTGTAAAAAGTTGAAAATTTCCAGCAAAGGGTGGAAACGACGGAATTATCTCGAAGGGGTTTGGGGCAAAAATTAGGGTCATCAGCGAATCAGCGAAGAGGCAGGCCCAAAAGCTCGTGGCGGCGAAGTCTAGCCGCTGAAATCCGCACAGTTGACGAGAACCTTGGCTGGCAGCAAGTGAAGACGCTGGCTCCGGATCGCCAGCAGTGGAGATCTTTTATCTCAGCCCTATGCGCCGGTCAATCGGCGCTGGACCCTTAGGTAGGTAGGTATCAGCGAATCAGCAGCTGAACGAGGCAGAAAAAAAAACTGCGGAGCTGGAAGACGTTCTAACATCATCACGTCGTCATCATCATCATTATTGTTTATCATTAACTGGTAGCAGCAAATTGGTGCAGCTTCTGATAAGCGAAACTCTGTTGCGCATATAGAGCTAGACGAGGGACGAAATCAGCACAGGAAGCACTGGAAGAGATCCATGTAAGTATCTTGATTATTGTTCAATACCTGGGTCAGTGGGAACAAAAAAGCACGACAGGTCAAACCGAAGAAGTTGACGTCATGTTCGATTATTCATCCTCGTAGCGATCCTCCAACTTTGGGGTGGGGAAGACTTAAGCCTATTGCTTGCCTTTTTAGTCTTTTCCCTATGTATACTCGACAGGCAGTCGAAGGCAAATGGTTCATTTTTTTGTCGAAAACGAATCCATAGATAAAAATGTAAGTGCTATTAGTAAAACGGGCTTGATTAAACTTTCAAGGGACCGATGATTTAAGTCAGATTATAATACACACATTCGAGCTGATATTCATAGCGTGATATAATTGATCTATCTTTGAAAGTAGTTAGCTAATTGTTACTGCTGTTATGTCTAATTAATTTCTGTGAATAATAGTCACAGCTTCAGGATTCATTCAAGGCTGACAACACGTTGGGAATTCTAAGTCAACTATCTTCCATTCGCTTCTATCCACCCGCTACTAAGTCACAAATTGCCAGACATATACCCTGGAAACAAAGAAAGTCTCTGAGAAGCTAAGTCATTAGCGTATAGTACACACTCGAGGAGCAGCCAATAGTACACACAATCAGTAGCATTTTTCTTGTTCCTGTTTGTGTTTCGTTTTCATTGCTCAATCACGCTCTCCTGCTGCTGCTCGCTTCCGGACAACAACGATCCAGTCAGTTCTGATTGATGATGGTTGGCCGTTGCCGCTGCAATATGGATATGTTAGCCATAAGTTTTGATTTAACTGCCAGGGGAAGTCATTCCACCCTACTACGACGCTCTGTGTCTGTCTACTCGGGTTGCTGCAGCTGGTGGATATATTGATACTGCCAAGCGATGACCTTGCCCACGTTTATCATCACCCAGCGAGGATCGAGCAGAGGTGTCTGTTAGGGGTTCGTGTGTAGCAAACTAGGTGAGAAGGACTAAGCATGGGGAAATTTTTTTCAAAGTGAGTAACCGATTTTTTTCACTGGTTTTGGGTTGTACCTGCATGGTAAATAGATTCCAGTTACTCAGTTGTTAAGAGTATAAGATGTTTTCTATAAATGGTTCTATCATTTGCTTAAAATGTACCTACCTACCTATCTAAGGGTTAAACTTTGTAAAAGAAAAAGGCCTTTAATAAACTATGTAGTTGTAAATAAAAAATAACCTACCCAAGAGTCCGGCGCCGAACCAAGTTTCGCACCCGTATAACAATACGAATTTGGCGTTTGAGTTGAAGATTCGGATATTTGTTCGTAGAGAAATCTGGCGTGAGCGCCAGATGTTTCGGAAACCCGCAAGCGCAAATCGTGCTTTTCTGGGGAGAGGATCATCAAACATAATTAGGTATTTCACTCGAAATGCGTATAACGCAAACATAATTAAAGTTCGATTATTTTGTTTCCTGATTGACTATGGTTATTCGATAACAGTCATTACCGTGTTCAGCTCGCCAAGACCTGATTCTCAAAGAGAGTCATGTTCAGTGCCACCAAAGGCGAATCGGTCTTTTTGAGGGTTCTCACATTAACTTGCTTGCTTCCATCGGCCGAATCGAGCGACTCCGAATGTCATTTTCCCCTGTTAAACTGCGAAAAGTATACAGACTTGTACGTGAAAACCGAATGCATGGACGTCTTCGGACATCAACGGTTTTCCGACAATTGGACCTTGTCAGCATATCTGGAGCATCGGGATGCAGAAAAACATCGATCGGATGAGCACCAACTTAACCTAGTGGATCATGTCGTACCGGAAGTGATTGATCCAGCTTGTTTGAAGATTGTGACCAAGGTACGGGGAGATGCCTTCCTATCAAGCCATACCCTGCAGTTAGTCTTCAACTGCAACGGGTCGCTAATGTTCGACATCAGCTTCAGTTGGAGCGCTTGCACCAATATCAACGTGGTTATCAGTTTCTACGACAAACGCACTTTTCTGCCTCTGGAATGTTCTCCGTTGGGACCAATCGGATCCTTTCAATTGATATCCGATTTGAGGACGGTTTTCGTGTTGCTTCGAACAGATCCTGAGCAACCTGCTGAGAAACAAATGTCAGGAATTGTCCTTCGCAATGAGTTGATAGATCGGAAATTGAATCTCACTTTACCAGAGATGGTTTTGATTGAACCCAAACTGATTAGCCCCGAAAAGTGCGACTGTGAGCGTATTAAAATGTACAAAGACAAATTGTTTGCCTGCCGGGAGCGAGCGCGTAAAAATAAAAATTCATTCAAAGATGCTGAGGGAAGGCTGCAATCAACTAGTACCGTTAACTTCACTTTTGTTTACTTGATTTGGTTTGCGATAGCTTTCGTTATAGTGTTTGTATTCATCGTTAAAGTGTTTATCTAAAAATTTCGTAATCTTTCCACATCAAGGCTCTTTTATTGAAAACTCCAAGGATGTTGCGGTTTTAAAAAAAAGCTGATGTGAAAATTTCGTTTGACTGCATACAATATTACTCGCTTTCCTCAGGCATTTTTTCTCGTTGCAAAAAGTCAACAGCTTTCGGAACATGCGATGACCAAATACTTTTAGTTGATGCAGTATTTTTATGATGTGTTAAGCAGATTGATTTCATCTGCATGAGGACGTTGTTCGTAAAATATGTTGTCAAATCAAATCATATTATATTCTTTAAATGAACAAACAAGACAAATAATAAATATCTTTCTTGAAAGTTCTGTCAACATGTTTGCTTTAAATTTAGTCTTGTTAAATACACTTGATTTAAGCTCTGTCAGTCGGTCAAATATGGTTATTTGGTTCTGTCCCGCAAACTCAGCTGAATCTGGATGAAAATAATATGTGCATCGAATAAAATTCATGGCTGATTTAGCATTGCAAAGTAAACTATTTCAACCTTATCTCAAAACAGATTCAACTTTGCATTGATAATTTTTTTCTGATTTCGTAAATTGTGGGTTAGATTAGGAATTCTTTAGGCTCAGAGATGCCAACTGTTTTTCAGAAAAGGCTGGAAGATTTAAAAAAAAAAGAGCTGGAAAAGTTTGGATGGCAAATTTAACAGGTTTATGTATTCAGGGTTGTTTGTCGAGTCCTTAAACAACTACCCATTACATTAGCGATAGCTATTTGTCACTTTCCACTTCTAATATTCCCTAACCGGGAGAGAACTCATTTCTCAATGCGTACTTTAGAATATCAGGCAACACTGTTGTGTTACCACGAACACAATTTGAGTAGTCTCGCGTAATCGTGTGATGATGTAAACAGTTGTACTGTCATCATCATCACCATTCTATAGTCCTATTTGCCGCTGATAGTGTTCGTGATATTATGCTGGTTGTTTCACCAACACTTTTCAGTTTTGGGACAATCAACCTCAAAAACGACTATGTGTGTCGACCGGCTGCTCGTTTTTTGTACCGAGAGTTTTTTTAGGTTAATTGTCCCGTCTCATCTGTACACGCTCAGCAAGTGTGCGTAAGAAATGTCAAAAACAACTCTATTGTTCGGGAATTATCATTCGCTATTGATGGTGCAAAGTAAGTGAGGACCAAAACAAACTGTTTTGGTTACTTCGCGGTGGCTGCAGATATCCTGCTGGAGAATTGGACCGATCCCAAACGTTTTGGCTCCGGAGGATCCAAAACAAAATCGTAAGTTCAACACCTTCCCTCAATTCGTAAATTGAGAATGCTGAACAGCTTCGGATGACTCGCTCTCGGTAGCGCCTTCGTGAACGCATCAGCTGGCTGATCTTCAGTAGAGATGTGTCGCAGAGAAAGCTGACCGCCCGTCACGATCTCCCTGATGAACGCGTTGATGGGTCCGCGCCTCCTCTATGTACTGGATGCAAGGGATGTTGTCCTCCATTAACATGAAAGGGGTGCTAACCACACTCAATTCACCAAGGAAATTTGTTAACCACAAACCTTCCTTGACTGTGTGGCAAAGGACTCCTATCTCAACTTCGGTCGACGACAGACTGACAGACTGACGTTTTGTTTACCAAAAAACTAGATTCTCGAAGACCATGTAAGCGTAGCCTGATACAGATCTTCGATCATCGAGGTCGTTGGCAAAATCTGCATCAGTATACCCGATGAGTGGTTCCGATTTCGCGTTTCTGCGGAATACCAACGCCGTATCGGTCGTACCTCGAAGGTATCGCAGAATACGCTTCAGGCTTTGCCAATGCCATCTGCCAGGCTGGCCTGGTATTTGCACAGTGAATTCAGCAGTCACTCTTCAACGGAGAGAAACCAAGCTTTCTTATCTCATCGTCGAATCGCTGGTTCCAAGCACGACCCACTTGCTTCAAGCCGTAGAGGCTTTTTCACAATCGAAAGACCTTCGATTTGCCGACGTCATCGTTCGGTAACTGCATGAAGATAACCTCTTCTAAATTTCCATTCAGGAATGCAGTTTTGACGTCCATCTGATGAACGACCATGTCGTATTCGTTCGCCACCGCCGAGACGGTTCGAACGCTCTCCATCTTGGCAACCGCTGCATAGGTTTCCGAGTAGTTCAATCCTGGTCTTTGAGAACATCCATTTGCGACCAATCGTGCCTTGTAGCGACCATCGTCCTTCACGGTGAACACCCACTTGGACAGGATGGGTTTCCTGTGACCCGGGGGCAAGCTAACCGCTTTCCAAGTCTTGTTCTTCTTCAGGGCTGTCATCACCTCGTCGATGGCGACCTTCCAGGAATCCCAGTCGTCCCGGCACTTCAGCTCAGTGATGTTCTGAGGTAACGCCTCATCAACAACAGCGGCTACGTTAGCCACGTAGCGCTGTGTAGTTCCTCTTGTTCGCTGAATTCGTCTCAGGGCCGGTTCAGGGGTGGAATCTTGGTCATCATCATCATCATCAACAACCCAACTGTTGAAACACAGTGTGATCTGGATCCGCAGACACATCGACTAACCGCTCAGATGTGTTTTCTGTTGTTGGTACATCGACTGACTGCTCAAATGTGTTTTCGGGTGTTCGTACATCGACTGGCTGCTCGGATGTTGGCTGTTGTTCTGGCTTATACACTTCGGCTCAACAACCGCTCAAATGTGATGGCCACTAGTGGGTCTTCGACAGGCTTCTCGATGCCCTCCTCTGGCGCAGCACCGCCACGCACTGACTCTAAAACGCTGGTTTCATCGAAGGCCACGTTGCGGTGAGTCTCGATGGATCGGCTCGAACCATTCTAAAGCCGATATAAGCTATTCGCGTCACCCACGAATACCTGACGTTTCGATTTGGGATCAAGCTTCTGTCTCTTTTCCTTGGGAATCTGTGCGTTCGCTGGACAACCAAAAACCACATCTCGAAAAGAGTCTTTTCGACATTCCGCTACCATGGATCATCGCTCTGGCCTTCTCCATCGGTGTACGATTTCCTCGCTTGCTGACGCCGTTCTGCTGCGGAGTATACGGGACCGGGAATATCTTCTGCACTCCTTTCTCTGAACAATTGTCTTTGAAACTCGTTACTAACGTATTCACGCCCTTTGTCGCATCGCATCTTGCACAGCTTCTGACCGAAGTGTGCAGTTACTATACCTTCGTACTGCTTGAAGCGCTCGGACACCTCGCTCTTGTGCGTGAGCAGATAGACGGTCATGAACTTGACCGAATCCGTCAAACGTCGGCATCTCCATATACCCACACACGTCCGAGTGCACAAGCTCTAACGGTCTACCCGACCTAGGCAGCTCAACGTTGTTAAAACTGTTGGCTTCTTGTCTACCTGCCAAACAGCTTTCGCAGACAGCTTGTTTCTCCACATTGGCTGGAATATGGCAGATACCTTCTCCCATATTGTCACGGATCATTCACTGCAACGTTCCAACGCCAAGATGTCCGAGTCGTATATGCCATTGTTTGACTGCCGGCTGACTCCCAAGCAAGGCTTTCCATCTGATTTTAGGGCTCCAAAATAAATCCAAGCAGTATAAGTCGTTCAGGAGTTTCCCTTGGGCAAAAACCTCCCCTAAAAACTCAAACTTGACTTGCTATCCGAGAAACGTAACCCTTTTACCATTCTCGGTGCACATTCTAATCGAAAAAAGGTTTTCGTCGAGCTCTGGAATCACAAGTATATTGTACAGTATAATTGGAACAATGAACTTTGGGGCCGTTCACATACCACGTGGACAACATAGGGGGGGAGGGGGGTATGGAAATGTCCACGCTTGTCCACGGAGTGGGGGGTAGGGGTTTGGGTCAATTCCACGTGGACATACTTACTTTCAAAATATTATCTAAATGTGAATAAATATTAAGATGTTTAAGTTTAAACAATAAGTAGCTACTTTAAAGCAAGTGATAAATATGCTAATAGAGAAATTTAAAAAAATTTTATATCAGGAAATTCTTATTGGGTTTTACAAAATCAGCCATTTCTATAACAAAAAGGCAAAAAGTGATGTTTTATAACTGTCAAATTAAAGGGTATTTAAAATTAAAACTTTTTCAAATGTGTCCACGTGGACATCCGGGGAGGGGGGTAGGGGTTTGCCAAATGTCCACGCTTGTCCACGGAGGGGGAGGAGGGGGTCAAAATTCTTATTTTTCTGTCCACGTGGTATCTGAACGGCCCCTTTCCAATTACACTTCTTCCGGATCTTCAAAAACGACTCGTTGTCATATTTGTCGATGATATTTTTCATGCTTGAGTGGTGAACTTCGAGTTATTTTGCGATTTGGTTGTTGGTAACACCCTTTTCTGTGCACCAAGTGTGTAGAATTTTCTTTCTTGTTTCAAGATCAATACGAACCATAGCGAAGATGAAAAAACTAATCCGAACAAATGGTTTGCACAACACTTTTTAGGCATGTAAACAAACTTTATTTTGCATACACACAGAAAAAAGTTCACCCATTTTTGGGTATACTAGTTTCAAAAGTTGCTAATGACTTTTCGATACAGTTCTTTTCGCATGCATCGGACCCGATAAGTTGTCAAATATGCATTTAACTACGCCACTGCAGCTGTCATCGCAAAAACCGGACGTAGCCGAACGACTGCGGCCACCATCAGCCAACAGCCGGTGCTGATTATTGCTGCTAACGAATTTGTTTATAAACACGTTCTCACGAATCATGACGAAATCATGACCGTTGGCGGTCGATGATGGTTACAGTGTGAAACAATACTAACCCAACTAAAGTGCTACAACTTTTTTTTACAACTAATGCAAGTTCAGACGCAGTTTAGCGGATTTTGCCGCTCAAAACGGGAATCGATACCTATAGTAGCTTCTGTTTTTGTCGCGTTGCTGCAGCAGAAAATGAAAATAAAAAAAGGCACGAATGTGTTCCGTTTGCGTCTAGGTTATCGATTGATTTATGTTATGTCACCTTATGGCTTGGCTAGCTGGCTACCAGGTATCCTCTGGTCTAGGGCAAGGCTATATGGCTTTGGCTATGAAGTACGTTGTCCAGTCTGGGGTTCGGAATAGTTTTTGTTTTATTCCTGCTATATATGGTTTATGGGTTCATGTCGTTCTTGTTCGAGTGCTGTAAGGAGTGAGTCATCATCCTTTCTGCGGATGCTTTCAACATGATGAAGCTTGCAAACGTTATGTAGTTTGGCCACTTATTGAGTCATCTTTGTTTGTTAATTTAGGATTAAATCAAATCACTACTCGATAGTAGTCCAGGCGGACCTAAAAGTACCTATATATTAATACTAGAGATGTGCCGAATATTCGGCCGGCCGAATACCGCCCAAAAACGTTAAGCCGTTTATTCGGTAAAATTTTGTTAAGGGAAAACGCGTGTAAATCGGTGAAATCATTTATTTAAAAAATCAAATTAAATTTCTTTTTCAAGTTTAATTAGTATAAAATTCAGGAAAAATATTCAGTTAGGCTTCCGCTTTTCCAAATCCGAATTGCCAGGCCTTACGCTTAACCCCTGCCATCAGATTTTGTACAGCCACCTTGTCCACCTTCTTCGCCGCAGAAAGCCAGCGTCCATAGCAGTTTTTTTGGTCTTCTTTATGTTCCGCTTGACAATAGCCCAGTATTTCTCAATTGGGCGGAGCTCTGGCGTGTTGGGAGGGTTCTTTTCCTTGGGAGCCACCTGCACGTTGTTGGCGGCGAACCACTCCTAGCCTTTTAACCGTAATGGCAAGATGCCAAATCCGGCCAAAACAGTACGGAACAACCGTGTTTCTTCAGGAAAGGCAGCAGACTTTTATTCAAACACTCTTCCACGTAAATTTCTAGGTTGACAGTCCCGGAAGCTATGAAAATGCTGCTTTCCAAGCCACAGGTACAGATTGCTTGCCAAACCAGATATTTCTTCGCGAATTTTGACAGTTTCATGTGCTTGAAAATATCTGCTACCTTTCCCCTTCCTTTTGCCGTATAAAACTCCTGTCCCGGAAGCTGCTTGTAGTCGGCTTTGACGTAGGTTTCGTCGTTCATTACTACGCAGTCAAACTTCGTCAGCATCGTTGTGTACAGCCTCCGGGATTGCGCTTTGGCCTTCGTATTTTGTTTATCATCGCGATTTGGAGTCACTACCTTCTTGTAAGTCGATAATCAGGCTCGTTTTTTGGCTCGATGCACGGTTGTAGACGATACACCCAGCTTATTTGCGACATCTCGGAGAGAGAGGTTAGGGTTTCACTTGAAACTACCGGTAACTCTTTTTGTCGTCTCAGCGGCTTCCAGTTTTCGATTTCCCCCCGATCCAGACTCCCCGGCTGTCGACAAACGTTCCCCAAACACTTGAATTACATTTGTAACGGTTGATTTGGCCACTTTTAGCGATTTTGCCAGCTTTGCGTGCGAGTAGCTCGGATTTTCGCGATACGCGAGCAAAATTTTGATACGCTGCTCTTCTTCCTTGGACGGCATTTTGACAACTGAAGAGTGAATTCTAAAATCAAAATAGGAGCAACATTCTACACACACACACACCTTCAAAATGAGGGGTGTTCAGGTTTTTTAAATGCAAAATTGAAAGAAATACGTCAAGTTGATATTGACCAAATTTGACCGTATCACCCTTTACAGACTGTTTATTGTGTAGGGGTTTTCGAGTTCTCCAGCAAACCGCCTTTCCACTCCAAAAAATACAAATCCGTCGGATACTAGGCTATTTATGTGGTCCTTAAAAGTTAATCCGGAATCCAGCTTAACGCCAAAATCTTGTACGTTGAAAACTCTGCTTATGTCTTCTCTGCCTAGAAAGTAAGTATCTATACTGGATCGGTGTGTTGCTCCTCGTAAATGATATGACTGCGCATTTTGAGCCCTTCAGATTCAGTTTTGTTCCGGTCGCAAAACCTGTGAACGTTGAAGTTTTTCACAAACATTAATTCTTTTTATAGGCATGAATAATTTTACATCGTCGACATAGCTAAGCACGAATGCGTCCGAAAGCAATTCTGGTAAGCTGTTCATCAATAGAATAAAGAGGAGGGGACCCAAAAGACTACCTTGAGATACTCCTGAAGAAGCTTTATATGGTGCCAATGTGTCCTCAGATAGGTACCTATTTTTAAGGACGCTTTCAAGATTTCATCGATTCCATCGATACCCCTGTAGTAACGCTTTGCTGTAGCGGCAGCTTGCCAAATCTGGTCAAAACTTTACTGGTCCTTTGTGAGATCTAATGTACGGAAGAATACGATTTTTCCTCCTTGTATATCTTGGAGTCCATGGTGTGGTTTGTCACAAAAGAAAACCGGGGTTTTTCATCCGCAGCTGCAAATACCTTGTCAGATCAAACACTTTCTTGCAAACTTATCGGTAAAAACGAATTTGAACTTACCGGGGACATCACCCCGACCAGTGACTTTCTTAAATTTTTGGCCTGGGAGCTGCCCAAAATTCATCTTCACGTACGTTTCGTCATCCATGAGGATGCATCCATCTTACTTCGTTAGAACCTTGTATAACTTCCGGGCACGTCCTTTGGCTGCTACATCCTGCTTCAATATCCGGGTAGGTTGCTTACTGGCCCGACAATATAGAATTCCTTCGCGCAGACGAATCCTTCTGACGGTGAACCGGTCGGCGTTGAATTTCTTGGCGATGTCATAGTCCGATTGCCCTGGGTTTGCCTTGATCGTTCTCAACACCTTCAAATGCAGTTAGTTTCCGATCCTTAGGTCCACTATTGGTATAACCTGCCGATCGATAGTATGCATATCGCGAAAACGTTTGAGAACGCTGCACACGGTCGATATGTCATTTTTTACGATTAATTTTATTTAAATAATTTTACGATTACGAAAATAATTCTCGTCTCTCGGTTTCCATTACGTGTAAATTTTGATTTAAAACTTTCAAAAATAACCCCAAACCGACTCAGTCTAGTGTAGGCTTGCAAGTTACTTTTACGTTTGCAGTCAATAACTCAATTTTTTTTATAATGGTTCATACAACCTAATCAAAACATACTCTAGAAATATACTCTTTTTTTAGTGAAAGGAATTATATTAAATTTTCTTATATAAATTAACTTTTTTTCCAATACATCAAGATTGTATTTTTGTAAATATTCATGCATTCGTTGCACAACACTTCAGTTTTGCTTCTTTTGTTGAATGTTTCAAAGGATGGATACCAATGGAAGGATTCACGAGTAATTCACAAATTCAATCGGAATTTTTCGACCTAAATTAGCGCCTTAGAGTATGCAAGAGAATCTCAGACAGTAGACAGTAAGCGTGCTCAACAACTTTCTTAAAAGAATAGTGCACAAATCAAAAGCACACGAATCAGAAATAATGTTTAAAAAACAACGAAAAAATACGCCTAATTAAAAAAAAATCTTTCTGAAATAAAGTTTTTTATCAAGTTTTCTGTGCTTTCTCTCAGCATAAAATCGAAAACTTTGAATAATCCAACTTAAAATTCTGAGCATTTGTCATGTAAGTCACATATCTTGCAACAAATTGGCGGTATTTCAATAACTTGAAACATCATAAGTGGCGTTTGTGTTTATAATTTGGATTTTTTTCTCAATGTACTCTTTTTGGCGTTGCAGGATATGGTAACCCTACTAGGATCAGGAGTGAAAGATTCAAGCTGTGAGTGAGTGATACATGCAACCGATCTTTAGCAAATGTTGTTTGATGTTAAGCCTAGCCAATTAATACATTTATTTGATTTTACAGCGTTTTTTTACATCAGTAAGAATAAAATCAAATTTTAGTTGTGTTTGTGAGGGGAAAATGTTCACTTCCGCCGTTTTTTCAATTTCAAATAAACCAGGCGGATGCTGAGTGAGTGACATTCAGAATGAATCAGTTTGTATCTCACTCATCTTCGATATGCGATGTTTGCAAAACCAATGATTCTGAATAATGCGACTCGGTTGCAAGGTGGCCGAAAAAAAATTCTGTGTTTGAGACAAAAAATAATCTCGAATTCTGTGATTTGAACCTAAAATTTTGTTACGGTTTTCTGTGACGCTATTTTAATAAAGTTCATTGGAAAATCATGTGAAACATAAAAAAATGGAACTTCTACAGTTTTAATAGAAAGAAAAATGAATTTATATTACCTATTTGTTATATATTTTTATAAATTAGAGTAAGAAATAATAAGTCGAAAGTGACATAAAAATTTATAGTTTTGGAAATCTGTGCAAAATTTAGAAAATCGGTGAATTCTGTGAAAATTTGTAATATTCTGTGATCTGTGACACAGATTCTGTGACGAAATTTTGGTCAAAATTCTGAGATAATACAGATTTTTCTGTGATTTCGGCAACCTTGCTCGGTTGGCGTTGCTGAGTGCCAGGGGTGGAAATTGAATTGACCACATCTGCATCAGCCGAAAATGGAGAAGGAGCCTTCTTGATGTCCGCAACAAACGAAGCGCAGACATTGCATCTGACCATCACCTCGTCCTTGGCGAGATACGGCGCGAGGAGAAAGTCGGGTGTCGATACGACGTCCGCCGGTTGGAGAATCCAGAGGTGAAAAGGGCATACGTTGAACAGCTAGAATCCCGAGCCTCGGAGCTGCCGACAGACGGAACAGTCGAAGAACAGTGGTGTGGAATCAAGAATGCCTTTATCACGACGAGCCATGGTACTCTCGGTAGAGTTTGTGGAAGAAGAAGTGAATGGATGTCGGATGAAACTTGGAGGATGGTCGATGATCGGAGAAAGGCGAGAGTCGGAATTGAGCAGGCATGTACCGGGTCAGCCAAAGCAGCCGCCCGCTTACGATATGCGGAGCTGGAAAAGGCAGTTCAACGAGCTTGTAGACGAGACAAGAGAGCCTTGACAAACTCCCTTGGCGAAGAGGGGGAAAGAGCCGCCGCCAATGGAGATATCCGATTACTTTATGACATTTCTCGCCGCCTCAGTGGTGCAAGGACTAATGCAAGAATGCCGCTAAAAGACCGAGCAGGTCAGTTATTGACCGATCGAACAGATCAGCTCAAACGATGGACTGAGCACTTCGAACAACTCTTCCGAGTCACGAATAGCGATGGCCAACAGAATCTGCAGCTCGAAGCGCCAACAGTAAGTCGCATAAATGGCGTCAACTCGGAAGCGCCTTCGCTGGCTGAAATAGAAGCGGCAATCAAAAACATGAAATCCAACAAAGCACCTGGGATCGATTGCATCCCTGCTGAAATGCTGAAAGCCGACCCTGCCCTATCAGCACAAATGTTGCACCGTCTTTTCGCTGACATCTGGGATACTGCAACATTCCCGGCTGACTGGATGCAGGGTATCCTCGTAAAGGTCCCGAAGAAAGGAGACCTGACAGAGTGCGGTAACTGGCGAGGCATAACGTTGATCTGTACAACCCTCAAAGTACTCTGCAAAGTGATTCTGAACAGGATCCAGGAGAAAATGGACGCTACACTCCGACGGCAACAAGCTGGATTCCGATCCGGACGATCATGTGTGAACCACATCACTACGCTACGAATCATACTGGAACAAATCAACGAATTCCAGGACTCTCTTCTGCTGGTGTTCGTTGATTTCAAAAAAGCATTCGACCGACATAACCATGAGAACATCTGGGCGGCTCTAAGGCGACGAGGGGTCCCAGAGAAACTAGTTCATCTCATCGAAGCACAGTACGAGGCATTTTCGTGCAAGGTCTTGCACGACGGTGTCTTGTCCGAACCAATCCCGGTAACTGCTGGAGTGAGACAAGGATGTATTCTATCACCGCTACTTTTTCTAATCGTAATGGATGAGATTCTGATTGGATCGATTGACTGTGCACCGAACCGAGGATTACCGTGGAATCCTTCAACCATGGAGCAACTGAACGACCTTGACCTGGCTGACGATATTGTTTTGCTCGCCCAAACACAACCAGATATGCAGAGCAAACTCGACGACCTCACCGAAAGTTCCAAAGCAGCAGGTCTCAAAGTCAATGTCGGAAAGACCAAGTCGATGGAGATCAACACAGGAAATCCCTCCAGTTTCATGGTAGCTGGGCAACAAGTTGAGAAAGTGGAGTGCTTCCAGTATCTTGGTAGCCAGATAATGCCTGATGGTGGTACCAGAAAAGACATCGAAACCCGGATCAGAAAGGCCCGATTTGCGTTTGCGGGTCTCCGAAACATCTGGCGGTCACGCCAGATCTCTCTACGAACGAAAATCAGAATCTTCAACTCAAACGTCAAATCCGTATTGCTGTACGGGTGCGAAACTTGGTGCACATATGAGGTAACGACGCGAAAACTGCAAGTATTTGTAAACCGCTGCCTACGGAATATCATCCGCGCTTGGTGGCCTGGCAACTGGATCTCGAATGAGGAACTATACGCCGGTGTCATCAAAAGGCGCTAGAAATCGAGATTCGGGAACGTAAGTGGAGATGGATTGGGCATACGCTGCGAAGAGATGAAGACGAGATTTGCAGAGAGGCGCTAGATTGGAATCCAGAAGGTCATCGAAGAAGAGGCAGACCCAGAAATTCGTGGCGGCGAAGCCTAGCCGCTGAAATCCGAACAGTCGACGAGAATCTTGACTGGGACCAGGTGAAGACGCTGGCTCCGGATCGTCAACAGTGGAGGCAAAGATATTCTATTCTATCAAGATACCCGGCTGCATAGTTTTTCGAACAAGTAGTCTGGGACATCAACTCTTTGTTTACGGTGCTGCCACCAGCGAAAAAGTCTTCAAGCTTTCAACTTGCATTCAAGCTTGCAAACACCAAAAACCAAACAACCAAGGTGTGTATATATAGAAGGTGACACCGTATCGAATTCCCGAACCATGTTGATTTTGCAACTGTGAATTTTATGGAGTTTGTCTAAAAATGGATCTGCTTAGTTTAAGGCCGATATTCATAGAATCTCAAATTCAAAGAGGAATACGGTCAGACAAGCGACCATCAGAGCAAAACTAACTTATTTAGAATTATTATCATGTTTTTAAAGCAGTCATTGGTCATAGCATAGACCGCAGAATTTGTGTGACTACAATTAACTAAAATAAAAATTCATATCGAAAGGTCCTGTGATTTCAAATTTCGTTTTATTTCGAACATTTTCTCCTTTCAACTAAACAAATATAATTGTAGAACCAAGGAAGAAGTGCATACGGTTCTTGGGATTATTCCGACCAGATGTTTCTGCAGATGGTTTTTCTTTGATGATTGATCATGTTGATATAGGCAGCTCCAATTTGCAAACTTAATTCAATTGAATAAGAATGGAATAATTGGAAATGCTGCATCGTCAGCTGCAGTTCGGCGGAGAGCGAATCCTTTGGTGGCTTTTCACAGATAAGCTCTTGTAGGTGTTTCGTAATTTTTTTTTAAGTTCTTTATACCGGCGACGGCATGTAGGTTTCCGAGAACTTGAACGAATGATGTCCGTGAGTAAATACATTCGAAAGCAGTCCTGCATTTGGAACGATGTTCCAGGAAAGGATCGTCGTCCCGTTCTGGTTGTCCCTGAAAAACAAAATGAAATTTTCCGACCATAAACAATTTTTTTGAAAAGTTCAAATTTCACCTGAACCATTGCCATCGTCCCAGAAGTAGTACCTAGTGATCATGTTCTTGAAGTCCAGCAAAGCGTTTTCGCCTCGCAGGATGATTTTGTCCCACAGGACCACCTGATAGAGCTCTTTCTGTTCCGTCTGGGACTCGGCCATCAGATACAGGAATAGCTGCTTCACACTATTTAGATCGGTATTGATCGAACGTCAGGAAGCCCAGATCATTATTTTCCGGGGAATCGCTGATCTGCCAGATCTAATCGAAACTCGAATTACTCCCACACGAAGAAACGAATCACGACAGAGAGCTTTCGGCGATTGTGGTGTAAACAAAAAATCCAAAGCATGCTGTTAAAATTTTCGAATGAATGGTTAAAGTCTTATTCGTCAATATTATTTTGGCGCTAGTGTTTTGCCCCAAAAATTTCTTAGAAGCCGATAGTACCTGGTGGAGGTCTTTTACCACGGCCCTATGCACCGGAGGATCGGCGCGGGATCATTAAGTAAGTAAGTAAGTAGGGGTGGAAAACAGAAAAAAAATAAAAAATGGCGCTCAAATGTCAAATTGATCTGATTAAATCACCAACCAGTGAGTAGGCATCAAATTTTGTTTCATTAGAATGACCATTCTTAAAACTTTTATTAAGTCGTTGAGAGGGTTTTGCATTGGATAAGTATATAAGTTTCACCAAACTGAGCATGCCTCGTCTATGAAACAACAGCTTTGTTGATTTTGTATGGTTCCGGCACGAATTTTTATCATAAACGATTACAAATCTTTTCAAAAAGTTCTCATTTTTTTGTCGAAAAGTAAAATATGCTGCAAAAATGCTGCAGCACAATTTCCATTTGCCTGACCTAGGTCCGAACATGCGTTTTCTTAACTGTTTGAAAAATGTAGAGGAATTGAAGGTAAAACAGCCATAACTCCATTTTCTAATGCGTGCGGTGGCTCGAACAGTATTCATTGGATTCCTCGAAAAAAAAAAATACATAAGATCCGTCCTATTAGGGTCAACATTTTCAAATCCGAACATTTTTTCTGAAATAATTTAAATATATAAGGAAATTGAGGGTAAAAACATGCATAACTCCATTTTCCGAAGCGTGCAGTGACTCAAGCAGCCGTCATTAAATTCCTCAGAAAAAATTACACATGGTAGGTCTATTATTGTTCAAAATTTTTAAGACTAAATTAGTTTTTTTTCTGGATTGTTTACAAAATATAGGAGAACTAGGGGTTAAAAAGGCACTATAACTGAGTTCGTAAGCTAGTGCGGCATCTGAAACTACGTCCAATCGATTCTCCAGACATATTTACTAAAGGAAAGTACTTTCTGATGGATTTGTTTCGTGTAGGAGAAAAGAAATTGAATTTCTTCGCGGTTTATACACTTTAATCCCCTTTGTGCATCGGTTGTCTTTTTATCAGCCAATTGTGAACTTTGATTGTTCCTATCTTAGTTGCAATAAGATTATTCTAATTGGTGAGTTTCTTATAAATGATGCCAATATTAAACAATATAAAACCGAATATCTGTAGTTCAACAGCTAGATCGCAGCTTCACGTATTATACCGGCCAGATTAAGCGTGTTTAAGGATGAATATATGTATTTTTTCCGTCCGTATCAACTGCATATCTCACATTCTTCACGCTACAAATAGCTTTGCGTATAATGGAAGCCGCTTGTTTGGATTTTCCCACTCAGATGGAGGGATCAACGGAAAGCCATAAATAATGAGCATCATCAATTTGAAAACTACACGGCAGTGGAACTCTCAAATCGCGGGAATTCAACCTCAACATTGGATGTGAGATATGTGAATTGTTCCTGAAACTATACAGTCGATTTTGGGATTTTCTTGTTGTATCCGAATAAATACACAAAAGCATCACTTTGGAATGCTAAGGTTCTGGAATTCGATCCGCGTTGCAGTAGTATACTTTGCTTTCACAACCGAAAACAACGGTTCCCGTTTTTCATTGAGATGCTTCCTATGGTTCCGCGCGAGCACGTAAATCACAGCTGAACACTGGGTGGTGGCAAATTGAGGGAATAATCCTTTTTGCGGGAACCGAAACTGGGATTCGAATATTATGCGCTTTGACAGGCAGGGCCTCGACTACACTAAATAGATACAACTCAGTCACTCCAGTTGCAGATTTATGCGATGACGATGAGCGTTCGTTCGATGGGAATCCGTGGGTCCTCATGTGGCTTCGAGCGGCAAATTATTCTGGGAATGTAGCCGGGATGAATTTATGATGATTGTGTGTTATCACAGCTGCGGCTCCCTTCCCAAAAATCCATTTCCGGCGTCCGTAATGTGATGCTACCCTGTCCTAGCCTCTCTAATTTGGGGCCACTAATCAGTCGTTGTTGATATACTCGCACTGACTTATGGGGCCGCCTAGTGTGCTTTGGAACAACAGTATCGATTATACCAAAACGAATGGAATATGTTGAACTGGGGTATTTCTGGGGTTAGTTATCTGCCTATGTAAAGAGAAATTTGGGAAGATTATGTGGACACCGATTCTATTCATTTGAATTATTTGTAAACTAAACGAGGCTTGTGCTATATTTATTTAAATCGACTGAAAACGACTTGGCAACATTTGGCTTTGAGCCAACCCGAAATTTACACTAATGAAGCTATTGAATCGGAAGTAAATTGTGAAAGATTTAGTGGGTCTGTGGTTTGTTTTGATGTTTGCATACATTAAGGCGATTAAAATTTTCCTATTTGCAGCACCCTTTTAGAAACGTGACACCGATAGAATTTACGCAATAATTTACAACAACATAAAAACCGATTATACAAGGCTTTTACATCCTCAAATGAAAAATGACACAGCCATAAATGAAACTGAATTTCGAAATTAATCATATGTCATTTTTAGTATCGTTTCTTTTTTCAATTAATTTAATTTACATCAACAGTGAAACTTGGCTCTGATTGATGATGACAGACGACTCAATTTTAACGATTGATCGCAAATCCACCGGAAGCTACCGTCGTCGTCGTCATCGTCGTCGTTGTTTTGACCACAACATGTTGATCCCCAAAGGGGGGGCTCCTTCTCATCGGACAAAAATCGCATTATCTCCCTCTATCCATGGATCAGCAACTCATCAACGTCATCCTTGCCGGGAGGCTGTATAGATAAGCGGACCGATTTGTTGGAGCTTTCCGGAGCGTTTCGGACAAGAGCCCACCCACCAATCGTTATGCCATCATCATTAACATTAAAAGCGGCAACTAACCGCAAAATGGCCACGCTCATTATTCGGAAAACTCACGGATCCATCCACCCTCAACTCGACCGGGTGCATCAATCGGTTCGAAATTTTCTCGATACGAGGACCACCAACCAATGCAGCAGCTCAGCCCTTAATAATTTCATGGGACACTTGCGATCCGGATATTGCGGCGAAGGATCAATTTTTGGAATCCGCTCAATGGGCGGTGGGAAGCGGCCTGCTGCTGAAATGGAAACCAATCAGTATTGGATGTTTTAATTTCGACTTTTTCAAATGTTTTATCGATAGATGAATCTGACCATTTGGAATGTGATTGGGGCTTGGACAAAGCTATAACGCTTGATGGTGATGTTTGGCGATTTAATAATTGCACATTCGATTGGTGATGTTTCGTGCTTTGCACATTAGCGGAAATGCATATGTTCACAGTTTACGATCAACGCAACAAATAACATGTTAAAAAGCTTCAGAGGATAGAAAAGATAAATCAGAATTCAAGTCCGAAACTGTTTCTTTCGAGGCATACGCAATGCGTTGGTCTAGGAGGACAATGCCATTTGGTGCAAAGCTTCTCCTCTTCAATAATGTGTAAATCTTGTGCCAATATCTGCATTCCATGATTGGAGTAGAACCTGGTCTGCGGGTGTAGGTTTTACAGCTTAACGCATACTTTAGCTACCCTGTTCTATCGTTTTTCGGTTCGCTCGACAAATTTGATCAGGTTTTTGGCTGAAATAATAGATAAATTAGATTGAAAGTAAACTCAAAACTTCGTTCCTTTGATGGATAATAACCATCCCTCCTGCTGGGTACATACAAGGTTTCAATGAGCCGGTATGCATATTACCTTTGATACAAAAATTACTATTTCTTTTCCAAAAAAATCCGTTTTATGAATCGATTTTCAAGAAGTAGATATAACATACATTTTGAAATCATCTGTAAAGCTGTGAACAAAAAGTATTTTTAAGACTTCGGCTGATCTCTCAAATTGGATCTAAAATAATGCTATTTAGGAGATTAAATAGCACAGATAATTTTAATTTAAATTTTCAGCTTTCATTTGATTGAGAGTGTCTATTTGACACTTTTGGAACTTAGGAATCTAGTAACATTCATCAGATACATCTAAAAAGATTTTTTTTCTTGCATTTCTTATAATTTCAAGAATCTTTAATGTTTCATCAATATTTATTCTAGCCAAAACAAACTTTTAGTGGCTCAATTTTCTGGCACTGACTATACTTACTATACTGTTGTGTAACGCAAACATGTCTCATGTGAATTTAGGTCGTTTTCACTTTTGCGCCAAAAACTGTCTTTTTAGTGCAAACTTTTGGATAAAAACACAAACAATAATAAATTGTTCTGAATTTATGCAAGGTTTTTCATCACAGTGGTTGATGTTTCTACGCAAGATATCAAACTAGAAATAATTCTATTAAAAATGTAGAAAAACCTCTTTTGAGATACATTAATATTGATTTAAATTCTTAAATATAATGTAGTCCCGTGATGATTAAGCAAAAACAAAAAAATATTTTTCATGATGAACTAAGCACTCAAACACTCAAAAAAATGATGAAACTATAATTTAGTTGAATAACTCACGAAAAGTTGGAGTACTTCACCAAAACTTTTCAAACCCTTTCACAATTCCATCGCCAACCTTTTATCGTTGTATTTTATGAAATTACCAGTTTAACGGAAACAAGAAGGAGCAATTTGGATGTTTTTAATATGAATCTATTGTTTCTGCACTATACTTTTTAAAAGTAACGATCCATTAAAAATGCTGCTACTCGAAAATAAAATATAACAAAACAAAAAAAAAACATTTTAAAACATTAAAAAACAAAAATTAAACTCAGCAAACATTAAATAAAATAAGAAAACAAGAAACAAAACGAGAAAACAAAAAATAAAAATCAGAAAACAAAAAAAAGAATAAGAAAACAAGACTACAAATAAAAAACAAAGAAATAATATAAAAAGGAATAAAAAAAACAAAAAATAAAAAATACAAAAAATGAATAATAAATTTAAAAAACCAAAAAATAAATAAAAAAAAATTAACAAAAAAAAATAAATTTAAAAAAAACAAAAAAATTGATAAATTTTTTTTTTAAAAATGAAATAAAAAAAAACGAAAGAATTGAAAAACAAAATGAAATAAAAACAAAAAAAAATATTAAAACAAAATGAAATAAAAACAAAAAAATTAAAAACAAAAAAAAATTAAAAACAAAATGAAAATAAAGCAAAAAAGAAATTAAATTGAGAAAAAGCAAAAAAATAAATAAAATAAAAAAAAAATTAAAAAAAAGTTTAATAAAATAAAAAACAAAAATAAAAAAAAATATAAAAAGAAGAAATAAAACAATAAAAAAATTTAAAAAAAGATGTAAATAAAAAAAAATCAAGTTTAACAAAATCTTAAAATAAAATTTAACAAAAAAAAAATCAAAATGTATACAAAAAAATAATACAAATATACATAAATGAATGAAAAAAAATAAAAACATAATAATTTTTTTTAAATCATAAAAAACAAAAATAAATAAATAAATAAATGAAATAGTAAAGAATCATAAAAAAAACATATTTAAAATAATAAAATAAATAAAAGTATTAAAAATAATAAAGAAAAATAATGAAAAATGTAAAAAAATATAATAAAAAATTTAAAAAACGTAATAAAAACATAATAAAAAACAATTTAAAAATCATAAAAAAATAAAATAAAAAACAAAAATTTTAATAAAAATACAGACCCCGTTCGTTTTTGGCAACATTCGATTTTGGCAATATTCGATTTTGGCATATGTGCCAAAATGTTACTACAGAACCAATTTAATTCAGAAAAACACCATAAATTCGTTTTAATATTTTGAAATGGTGATAAAATGCAACAATTAAAAAAAAGATTTTTAAAAAATTTATGAAGTTCTACAAAATGACAAAAACATGAAAAATTAAAAAAAGTTAAAAAACAAATTCAAACAAAAGACTGAATATGACAAAAAACTACTAAAAAATGATGAAGAATGACAAAAACAGTAAATAAGACAAAAGAAAACAAACATTATAAACAAAATAAGAAAAGTGCAAAATGCATCAAAAACATGATGAAAAAAAATAAAAAATGACTACAAATGATCGGAAATCGACTATAAATAACGTTTTCGTTAATAATAATAGTTATTTTGTGAAAATAACTGAAAAACAATACGAGAAAAAAACCGTTTGATTTTGGCAATATTCGATTTTGGCAGCACAAAATGTACGGGCGTGTTGCCAAAATCGAACGGGGTCTGTATTTAAAGTATTAAAAATAATAAAGAAAAACAATGAAAAAATAATAAAATGTTACTAAAAATTATTTCAAAAAATAATTGAAAAATCAAAAATATTATATAACATAAAAAAATAATAAAATGTAACAAAAAATTATTTCAAAAAATAAGGCTGGAACAAATATCAGCCCCCCCCCATTCGAAGTTTCCAAAAAACCCGAAGGAGGGAATAAATAAAGTTTGAAGTATTTTACAAAATATTCAAATATCCGAAAGATTACAAGACCAAAATATAAATTTTGGAAGGTGGAAGTTTTTTCACCTTTTGTATTATTGATTTTATTGAATTATTCGATAATAAAATACTTGATTTATAGGATGATATAGTATGCAATTAAGTTGCATACAAGCTTTCGTGCAATTTATTCAAGTTTATTTATTTTTCGCATTATTTTTTATTGTCCCCCCCCCTCCCCCTCTGCGATGTTTCAACTCCGAGTGACGAAAGAAGGATTTGAAATTTGTTCCGGGCTAATTGAAAAATCAAAAATATTATTAAAAGTAAAAAAAATTAAAAAAATTATTAAAAAAAAAATTTAATATAAAAAAAATTATTAAAAAATTAAAAAAAAATTATTAAAAAATTAAAAAAAATTATTAAAAAAATATTAAAAAACTAAAAAATATATGAAATGCTTAAAAAAAAATTGAAAATTTTCTAAAAATAAAAAAAAGTATAAAAAATATTAAAAATATAAAAAATTATATTTTTTTTTAAATTATAAAAAATAATAAAAGGAATTAAAAAATATACAAAATAATGAACAATAAAAAATATCAATAGTTAAAGAAATATATAAAAAATAAAAAAATATATAAAAAAAATTATTGATGAAAAAAACTGAAAAATATAAAAAATTAAATAAAAAATTGTAAAACATAAATAGAATAAAATAAATAGAAAATATTCAAAAAAATAAATAGAAAAATAAACAAAAAACCAAATTGAAAAATTAAAAAAAAATAGAAAAAAAATATAATTGAAAATAAAAATAATTAATTTTAAAAAAATTATAAAAACATTACAAAAAAATCATTAAGAATTAAAAATTATTAAAAAATCAAATTAAAATAAAACAGAGAATAAAACATAGAAAATAGTTAAAAAAAAAAACAATAAAAATGCAGCAAATTATAGATTGAAAAATCAAATTTAACATTGATTTTTTTCTAAATTTATGTACAAATTAACAAATAAAAAACAATCAAAAAAACAAATTCAGACCCCGTTTGTTTTTTGCATCATTCGATTTTTGCAACATCCGATTTTCGCACATGTTCCAAAATCGAACGGTTTTTTTGAAGCGAGATTACAATATAGTTTTCACTATAATGGAACCAATATAGTATAGGTGTATAGATAAACACCATGAATACGTTTTTACGTTATCAAATCTTGATACAATACAACATCAAAAACTAAATAAAATATAAAAATCATTAAGTTCTCAAAAATGACAAATATGATGAAAATTTCATAAAATTAGGAAAACAAATACAAAAAAAAGATTAAAAATGACAAATAACTAAAAAAATATATGAATATATGAATATGCATCAAAAACATAATAAAAAAAAATATGATGATGACAAAAATAATAGTTTTTCTAGTAAAAATAAGTGAAAAAAGTAGAGAAAAAAAACCTTTCGATTATGGCTACATTCGATTTTGGCAACACAAAATGTTCAAGCCTGTTGCCAAAATCAATCGAACAAAGAAATAAAAAAAAAAAACAAACAAAACAAAATTAACAAAAAAACAGAAGTAAAACAAATATGCAGAGTATAAAAAAGAACAAAGGAAAAACAAAAAAAAAATCGAAAAAAAATTAAAAAGAAAAACAAAACCACAAAAAACGCAAAAAAATAACAATTAAAAAAATAAATAAAATTAAAAAAAAACAGAAAATAAAATTTAAAAAACAACGAAAAATTAAATAATGAAAAAAAAACAAGAACAAAAAATTAAATACAAAAACCAAAAAATTTTATAAAAAAAAAAGCAAAAAACTCAAACATATATTCAAGACATACAAAAAGTAAAAATTTAAAACGATTAACAACAAATAAAATCAAAAAATCGATTTTAAAAATTAATAAAAAAGCGATAAATTAAATCAACAAGATGAAAATAAAAGAATAAAAAAACCAAAAATAAAAATAAATAAAACGTAACATAACACCAGAAAAAATACAAATCAAACAAAAGAAAATTAAGAAAACAAAAGAAAAATATTTCAAAAACCCAAAAATCTAAAAACTAAAAAAAAATCCATCAAAAAAAAACAAGATGAAAAGAAAAAAAGTACCAAAAAAAATAAATTAAATTAAAAAACAAAAAAAGATAATCAATGAAAAAATTAAAATTAAAAAAACTTAAAAAACCAAAACAAAAAATGAAATACATAACAGAGTTACATTGAAAAAACAAATCAAAAATTCAATAAAAATGCAAAACAAAGAATTAATTTAAGTAAAAAGCAAAATATTAAATTAAACTTAAACCAAACAATAAAATAAAAACAAAATATCAAATAAAACGACAAATTAAAAAATAAATAAATAAAATTAATAACAAAAATTAAAATAAAATAAATAACAAAAATTAAAATAAAATGAATAACAAAAAATAAAATAAAATAAATAACAAAAAATAAAATAAAAATAAAATAAAATAAATAACCAAAAATAAAATAAAATAAATAACAAAAACTAAAATAAAATAAATAACAAAAATAAAATAAAATAAATAACAAAAAATAAAATAAAATAAATAACAAAAAATAAAATAAAATAAACAACAAAAAATAAAATAAAATAAATAACAAAAAATAAAATAAAATAAATAACAAAAAATAAAATAAAATAAACTAAAATAAATAACAAAAAATAAAATAAAATAAATAACAATAAATAACAAAAAATAAAATAAAATAAATAACAAAAAATAAAATAGAATAAATGACACAAAATAAAATAATATAAATGACAAAATATTAAAAAAATTAATAACAAAATATTAAAAAAAAAAATTAATAACAAAATATTTAAAAAAATTAGGCTGGAACAAATATTAATTTCTTCTTTTGTCACCCCCCCCCCCTTCGAAATTTCCAAAATCCCGAAGGGGGGAATAAATAAAGTTTGAAGTATTTTAAGTAAATTTCAAATAAAAATTCAAATATCCGAAAGATTACTAGACAAAGAACCAACTTTTGGAAGATGCAAGTTAATTCACATTTTGTTTTCTTGATTTTCTTGAATTTTTCGATAAAAAAATACTTGATTTATAGGTTTTATGCAACAATATAGTATGAAATTCGGTTGCATAAAAGCTTTGGTGCAATTTATTCCAATTTATTTGTTTTTCGCATTATTTTTTATTGTCCCCCCCCTCGCGATGTTCCAACTCCAAGTGACAAAAGAAGGATTTGAAATTTGTTCCGGCCTTAATAACAGAAAATAAAATAAAATAAAATAAATAACAAAAAATAAAATAAAATAAATAACAAAAAATAAATAACAATAAATAACAAAAAATAAATAATTAACAATAAAATTAAAGGCCGGCAAAAAATTTTTAATCCTTTCTTTGTCACTCGGAGTTAGAACTTCGCGAGGGGGGATAATAAAAAATAATGCGAAAAATTGGATTTATTGGAATAAATTGCACGAAAGCTTGTATGCCACAAAATTGCATCCTATATCATTGCGCAAAACCTATGAATCAAGTAATTTTTTAACGAAAAATTCATTAAAATCAAGAATTCTAAAGGTGATATAACACCCATTTTCCCCAATTTTTATTTTGGTCTTGTAATCTTTGGGATAAAATAAAATAAAACAAAAAACAAAAATATTAAAAATAAACTAGAGAAAAAAAAACAAAATAAAATTAAAAGCAAGAACTAAATAAAAAAACAACAATATATAATAATAACAGAATAGAAACACAAAAAAATAGTTTTAAAAAATCAAATTCAATTCATAAGTATATACAATCCCTATCTTCTATAGTTTGACTTTCGATTCTTCTACTGATTGAATTTTCGATGAATTTGTCATATTTTTCAATAAAATGTCTCAATATTTATTCATTCCCCCTTTCGAGATTTTCGGAAAAATAGAGCAGGGGCGTGGGGGATGACAAAAGAAGAAATTTATGTTTGTTCCAGCCTAATGACCTTAAAAAAGATACAACTCAAGTTTTTCGTATATTATCCCTGTTATTTTCCCATTTTTTAATTTTGCGTGTGAGATAGCTGTAGCCAGAACAGCAAGATGCAACGACAATTTAATCCCTGAAGAAAACTTTCAATGAAATACGAATAAAATTCGTATTTCATTGAAAGTTTGGACTGTTTTGTCGTTGAAAACAATCGATAATTTTAGTTATCTGTTATGTCTTCTCAAATGTTTCTCTACATGTTTTGGCCATCATCAATTTTTTCTGTTATTAGTTGTTACTAAATTTATGTTTGTGTTCAAAACAACCGCGTGACATCAGTCCACCTGCATAATGAAAAAGGTAATCATTTTGATACTATCATCACTTCATGTGAGAGCCTTCTGAACTCGTATTTCCAATGGTCTGAGTCTATAGGTCGGGGAAAATGTCACCTGGGAACAATAATCACTCGAACTTCGATCAGTGCGTCGGTCTCGATGACGGCGTCGAGTGCTTTTAGCTAATTTATTGGTTCGATGCATGATTGCCGGTTATTTCGGTACTGTGCATCCTGACTGAAGGTCCTCAATTTAACCAGTGAGGAGATACTAGTGAAAGTAGGGTGGAATTGAATTTTTGAACCCGGTACATATTTTATGAATTGCTTAAAATATGTTCAATTATCAAAGCACTGGCCCAGAATAAAAGCCCTTCCGCGCGCGCGGGAGAGGTCATCAAAACGAAATCAATAATTCATTTTTTTCATTTTTCTATTGCAGAATGTCTCGGGTGCGGGTGCTGTACGACTTCAGCGCCGAGCCAAACTCGGCCGAGCTGACCATCACGGTGGACGAAATACTGACCGTCACAAACCCGAACGTCGGCGAAGGATGGTGGGAAGGTACCAATAGTCGTGGCCAGCGTGGCTTGTTTCCGGCTGCGTATGTTGAAGTTGTGCCGAACAATACTGGCCCTCCGAAAATGCCACCACCTCCATTGGCCGCCCCGCAGCCAGTGGCAAAACAACAGCAACCGCCATCATCAGCACCACAAGGACCTCGCTACGATCAAACGGCGGATGATTGGGGGGATCAACAGGACGATTGGGAAGACGACTGGGACGATGATAATGAAACGTACTCGGAGATTGGACCCTCAAGTGGAGGAGGTGGGGGTGGAAGTGGTCCAGCCAAAGCCAACAATAATCAGAACGGCAACTTTCAAAGCAGCTATTATGCGAATGCAAATTTGCCTGCACCACCCCCGGGCGATGGCGATACGATGTCCCTGGCATCGACCGCAACGGGAAGCACGCGAAGGACCACATCGTCGACAAAGATATTTTCCAAAACCGGGGATGCGTATCTGATGGGTTTGAGCGTTCCTGCGGTTTCGGAAGCGGACCGGGTGCAGGTTCTGCAAACTGAGAACGGTATCATTTGGAAGCCGATGCGCGATGGCTACACAGTGACTGTCGATTCCCCGAAGAAGGAGAAGAAGTTCAATGGCCTCAAAAGCTTTATCGCTTACCAGCTGACACCCTCGTTCAACAACATTCCGGTTTCCCGTCGTTACAAACATTTCGATTGGCTACACGAACGGCTGGTGGACAAATTTTGCCTGATACCCATACCGCCCCTGCCCGATAAGCAAATTTCCGGTCGTTACGACGAAGAGTTCGTCGAGCATAGGCGGGTGCAGCTGCAGGAATTCGTCGATTGGATGTGTCGGCATCCGGTCCTGTCGACCTGTGCCGTTTGGATGCATTTTCTAACCTGCACCGATGAGAAGAAGTGGAAAACGGGAAAACGATCCGCCGAAAAAGACCCGCTCGTGGGAACCACATTCTGTGCATCGATTTTCCCGCCGGATAAAAATCTACTTCCATCCCAGGTGGATCCGCAAATCGACGCGTGTACCATGTTCGTACCTCAGATGAACTCTGCTGTGAAAACCCTGTTCCAAATTTGCAGCGATGAGACCAAAAAATTCCAAACCCAATGGAAGCAGGACTACCAACGGATTGGCGAAGGTCTCTCGGAACTTGCCCGTGCCCTGGAGATTGACGAACGACGTCAAGCAACCAGCGTTAGTCTTTCGAATTCCGTTGGCCAAGCCGCTGGCGTCTTCATTAACGTAGGACAAATGTTTGCGGACCAGCCGAAGCACGATTTCATTCCGTTCTCGGATCGATTGCATATCTACCGGGGACTGCTGGGTACTTTCCCGGATGCTCTCAACGAGTACAAAAATGGCGTTCAGAAGCGTAAGGAATGTGAGAAACTTACTGCGGAACAGAAAATGGAAAACAGTCAGCTGGCAGAAGTCAACCGGCGGGTGGATGTAATGGCCTATGCCATGCTCGCGGAAATGGCCCACTTTCGGCAGGAACGGGACACCCATCTTAAGGATACCTTGCACAACTTTATTGGTGCGCAGATCGAGTTCTACAAGAACATTGTGCGCAAGCTGGAGCAGGCGCAATCAAATTTCTGAAAATGAACTCCACTTTTGTAATAGATTTGTAACGGAGGTTTCCCTTCTTCCGCGCATGATTAATATTTTCGCTGATTTCGTTGAACAAAATGTCACACAGTCTTCTTTTCCGAAAACACAGATAAAAATTCATATTTTGTCATTCCTGTTTGCAATAATACAAAATTTAAGTCTTTACCAAATTCTTTCTAAAGATTGTGTAATGAGGCGATAAAATTGACTGTGTATTTGTCATTCAGATAGTTGGTATATATATTCTCCCTATTTCCCCAAAAAAAATCCTTTTAGCTTTAACTTACAAATGTGCTCCGACAAAGAGAGAATAAAAACCACAAGCTGCAGTTACTGCAGCAGTTGCATGCAGGTGTTAGGGAGAAACAGAAAACTGATTTTTCAATGTGAAAAAGATAACAAGATAATGATGCCTTATGATACCAGACTACTAAGCAGATACTGAAGTAAAACTATAACAGCATATATTTTTTTATTCAGTTCTAGGAATGCGTCTCCCAAAGAAATGGTAGACTCCGATTTGGATATATTTTTTACTGATACTAGAATACACCCACACACAGCATGAATATTTGCTGCAAACCAAGCGTCGAACGTTGGGAGTTTTGTAACAGCAAATGCTTCGTAAAAGCTTGCCAAACCTTGGCCCACAACACCACAATTACGAAACGACACAATCAACTTTTCGTTAAAACGTAGAACAACTCCCGGAGAAAATGATGATTTTTATTTTAGCATATTAACGAGGTGGATACATTATTGCGGGTCGCAATGGATGTTACTGGTTAAGTCAAAAAACTGTATTAGTAGGAATACATATATCTATATATTCGGCGCATTTAGCACAATAAATGAAAGTGAGCAATGAACAACCAAACTGGAAATCTGTGTTTGTGTATGTGTATTTTTATTCATCCGATTTCTTTTGTCTTTTCATACACACTTTACAAATTTTTATTTACTTATCAACTACATAGTTCCGCAACGATGAGATCTCAGGTCGGGTGCTAAAGAATTAGTAGAGGTGATAGATATTTAGTTTCT
>NC_073692.1:377537563-377562563 GCF_029784155.1 Uranotaenia lowii | reverse complement strand
GGAATACCCATTTAAGTTATATTTTGTGCTTAGAAATTTCTAAATAGATTTCCGCTGAAATCTCTACATGATTTCAATGTGCTTTTTAAGTTTTCTTATAATTGGATGGTAGAATTGAACACATCGATGATCAATAACAATGTACAAAACTAAAAACATCAAATTTAATTATTAAGTCTCGTGCGTTGGATTTGGTTTTAATTTTTTGCATAAAATGAACGTTTAATTGTCTAAATCCTATTGTACATTAAATTCCTACACGGCAGTCAAAGTGTTGAGATCACAGCCTTGAACCTACAACCCTCAGTTTTATTCATTGTTTCCCTATGAGGAGTTCCGAAAATATGAAAATGGATGGTTCCTAAAAGCTGGAAAATTAGTTTTCAGTCCAAATAGTTAATCAACTGAAGAAGTTAATTCATAATGAATATGAATTAATGTATCCATACTCTCCACACTGTATATTCTAGTAGATTCTCAACCACTGTTTTTCTCAATACATTTCTAATAGGCGAGTAGTTTTTTTTCTCCTAAATGAAGGCTCATTATTGCAATCAAATGCCTCGCACCGGTACCACGTGCTTTGAACAGTAGAAGGAAAAAACACCCGCCAAAATTTCTCCTTCCAAATTTTTTATGCTCAGCAAGCTTTGATTTGCTTTCCAGTACACGTGAACTTTGGATGGTCGTTTCTAATGCCTGGCCCATGGTGATGGTGAAAACAATCCCGCCAAAGGAAACGAAAATCGGTAGACAAATGGGTGCCATGACTTTTGATTCGTGGGAATAAAAACATAAGTTGTATGGGAGGGTCCCTTTTCTTAGGTGGGAGGGGCTCAAAACTATTAACTCGACCTTTCTCATGTCCGTTTACATCACTGTACAAAATTTAAAGCTGATCGGTTAAGCGGTGTGGATTTGTATAAGGTGCATATATAAATACAAACATATATAGCCCAACTCATCTTTATATATTAGATTTTTCGTTATTTTTTTTTGTTTTTTTTGTACATGTTTTTCGTAAATTAATATTGTTTTTTTTGTAAAATTCGGTAGTTTTTACGTATTTTGTTTTTGTTATTTTTTGTTTTTTAATTGTTTTGATATTTTTGCGATATTTGTTTTTTTTTATATTTTTAGTGATATTTTGTGATGTTTTTGTATTACGTACAATTTTTGTAATGTTTTGAAACTTTTTGAAACTTTTTTTTTGTTTTATTTTAAATTCAAGACTATTATTTTTAATTTAACGTTTTTGTCTTTAATTTTTTTTTCATTTTAAAGTTTTTGTTTTTTTTTGTCATCTCGTCTGCTACCGAGAATTTCCTAGTAAAAAATGATTAAGTGCTCTAGAAACTCGATCAGATCTGACTGATAAAGATATATTCAATAAGTGAAGCCATTGTGAGGGCTTTACCGGTGATGAATTTCATCGAAGAAGCATACCTTTTTCAATAACATAAATTTCATTGAAGTGCCCTGATGTATAAGTTTCGATAGAGGACCATTCTTTATGTTCATCCGCATTCGTAGGAAAAAAAGAAGTGTAAAAAAAGGCCAGCTAATGAATAGCTCGAAATCATCGAAGGCACACAGCGGCTGGCAGAAACCGAAAACCATAAAGAAATAAATGATAAGTGATAAAGTAAGGCCAGCAAATTAAAGGCAGGTGCTGCTCGCTGGTCGTATAAAGGTGATTTAACGGAAGAAACTAGCGCAATAAATGAAATTCAGAGCCCCAAATCGGTACCGAACCAAAAAACCACAAAAGTGATACATATTTATACGAATTTTATTACGTGCTTTACGCACCGTCGAAAATATTGGCTGAGTTGTGCTGTGCTCTACTGTATGGTGAAGTTTGCAGGCATCAACCGTTTGGCTGAATTAAACCTCAAAAAAAGGAAACGAATCGAAAAAGGCGAATAAAGTGCAAATAACAACCTGGCACATCTTGGCGTGAAGTTGAAGGAGGTCCGGACCGAATGTCTATATCATAAAAAAGCGCTGGAAGAAGGCCCCACAATATCTTTACCCTTAAAGAGGCCATTTTCGCTCACTTATTGGCCGCCATTATAAGAGGATGTTATTTACAGGTTTATAGAAAACTTTAAAACAGCAATTAACAATCGGAATTCGATAGAAAATGTTGATATTTTGTAAAGAATAAGACACCTTCAATGGTCGACGTAAAAACTGATCATATCAATATCGATGTTTATGAAAGAAAAGAAAAATCTGCAATAAAATCATCGTTGAGTTTTGAGCCAAAACGAAGCATTTTAGTCATCTGGGTTTGAGATATTCAAAAATATCATCAAATCGACTCAAATTATCATACAATCATACAATAGCTGATCCAAAATCAGTAATCACCATAGCAGAGCAAGTCGCGAATGCCATAAAGATGGTGAAACGACTATAATCGAAACAAAAAAAACCATAGTAGAGAAACATTTTGAAACATAGAGACTCTAAAGGTATAATTTTCTAAACGAGGGCTTAAAGCTGCTTGTACTCAATATAAATATGTTCTGACGTAAAAAACATAGGCTCATAATATTTTTTTATCTCGTCAAGGTATCTAAAATAAGGAGAGATTACTGAAAAAATGAAGATGCCACCTATTTTCAAGAAGCATGATCAGATTTTGAATAAAATAAAGTTAAATATTATAAAAAAGTATACATGTGAAAAAATGCATGATAATCCAAAGCCTTGCTTCTTTTTTATTTCTACAGAGTGCGTTTATTTATTTTAAAGAGATAGATTTATTTTTTAATTTTTGCAGTGTTGTTTTACTTTAAATTTGCTTGAATTATAAACGGCGTTGTTTTAATGATAGGCCTGTGCTTTTGAACAAATCTCGGCTTGAGACACTATGGTGAATTATGTTATTTTTCGAAAAAAAATACTGTTTCTTCTTGTTTGATACAAGAAGAACTTTGAGTATAGAAGTCTCGTCATTAATTGTGATCGTTGCGGTAACTGGCGGTAACTGGCGAGGCATAACGTTGATCTGTACAACCCTCAAAGTACTCTGCAAAGTGATCCTGAACAGGATCCAGGAGAAAATCGACGCTACACTCCGACGGCAACAAGCTGGATTCCGATCCGGACGATCATGTGTGGACCACATCACAACGCTACGAATCATACTGGAACAAATCAACGAATTCCAGGACTCTCTTCTGCTGGTGTTCGTTGATTTCGAAAAAGCATTCGACCGACTCAACCATGAAAACATCAGTCGATCTGACTGGATCGATCGACTGTGCACCGAACCGAGGATTGCCGTGGTATTCTTCAACAATGGAGCAACTGAACGACCTCGACCTGGCTGACGATATTGTTTTGCTTGCCCAAACACAACCAGATATGCAGAGCAAACTCGACGACCTCACCGAAAGCTCCAAGGCAGCAGGTCTCAAAGTCAATGTCGGAAAGACCAAGTCGATGGAGATCAACACAGGAAATCCCTCCAGTTTCATGGTAGCTGGGCAACAAGTTGAGAAAGTGGAGTACTTCCAGTATCTTGGTAGCCAGATAACGCCTGATGGTGGTACCAGGAAAGACATCGAAACCCGGATCAGAAAGGCCCGATTTGCGTTTGCGAGTCTCCGAAACATCTGGCGGTCACGCCAGATCTCTCTACGAACAAAAATCCGAATCTTCAACTCAAACGTCAAATCCGTATTGCTGTACGGGTGCGAAACTTGGTGCACATATGCGGTGACGACGCGAAAACTGCAAGTTTTTGTGAATCGCTGCCTGCGGAACATCATCCGCGCTTGGTGGCCTGGCAACTGGATCTCAAACGTTGAACTTCATCGCCGGTGTCATCAAAAGGCGCTAGAAATCGAGATTCGGGAACGTAAGTGGAGATGGATTGGGCACACGCTGCGAAAAGATGAAAACGAGATTTGCAGAGAGGCGCTAGATTGGAATCCAGAGGGTCATCGAAGAAGAGGCAGGCCCAGAAACTCGTGGCGGCGAAGCCTAGCCGCTGAAATCCGAACTGTCGACGAAAATCTTGACTGGGACCAGGTGAAGACGCTGGCTCCGGATCGTCAACAGTGGAGGTCTTTTACCACGGCCCTATGCACCGGAGGATCGGCGCGGGATCATTAAGTAAGTAAGTAAAGTGTAATTTAATCCTGTTTTGGTATTTCTCATTGAATTACACATAAATTCAAACTGATAGTGTGTCAAAATATGATAAGGATTTTTTATGAATGGATTTTTGAGATAACTGAACCTAGAGATCCAATTAAATATAGATTCAGTTTGATCCGGGAGGTTATTTGCTTAGAAGCGAAATTTCAGGAAAAAATCGTTAAACTCTTCGAAATCTTTCTCCACAAATAGCAAAAAAAGCAGCCTAGTTTGCATTTTTTGTAGTTCAGAAGTGTGGGAATCTATCCATCGTAAAATTGGAGTGGAGTTATGAGGAATTTTTCTTTAAATCTCTAGTTGAAGTTTTAAAAACATCAAATATTTATATCGCGTTTCCATCTCCATAACAATTTCAACTTCATCTCAAAGCAAACAATTTTATAAAATTATGTGTAAAATACGCCTAATAAACATATAAAAATAATTGATTAACTGATTAACTGGTTAATCGCCGCGAACTGGTTACGGATTTTTTTCAGGATAAGAACAGGTAAAAAAGTTGAATTAATCGGGAGCACTATATAAAAATTAGGCAAACCACATTTCTTCTTCTTCTTTTTATAAGGTTTTTTAAATTGCTCAAACTATAGCTGTGTTAATAACGAACCAACATTTTTCCACAATACCGGATTCCGTGATTACTACAGCACTGATGAAAATGCTTTGATCGAAATTTTCGCTGGATATAATTGGAATAGATTCCAGAGTATAGATGATCCAGATACACTTGTTGAGTTTTTCAACAAATTTTTTGCTGGATATTCATGATTCATTCTTTCCCCTCAAATTAAGAAAACATCGTATTTTTACAAAAAAATATCTCCATGCTTAAGGTTGCCAAATTGCCCGGCTTCACCCGGGTTTGCCCGGATATTTATTACAAAATTCTGCAACTGTCCGGACCGGCCCTGTGCCTGGATTTCATTGAAAAAATCCCAAATTTTGTCCGGATTTAATCACTTTATAATTAGCAATTATTCGTGATTTAATTATCTATTCGTCATTCAATGTAAGCAAACCTTTGCGAAATTTTCGAAAAAAAAAGATCAAACTTGTCTGAGCATTTCTTTGAAAACTTCTTATCGTGTAAATTTATGACTAGCATTTTCATGTTTTCATGTATCCTGAAAATGCCGGAACGCGATGAATTGTTTGAATAGTAGACTGAGTCGATTTGGGGTCATTTTTGAATTTCTCAAATTCTGGGGTCTCAAAAGCTTTGTTTTGGTTCAAAACTCATTCATGATTATTTGCAGAATTTTCAAGTAACGTTTACATGGGTAATTTGGACTTTTCTGTTTGTATGGGAAAATTGAATACTTTTTACTGAAAAATCAATATCAGTTTTGTTTCTTCTGTGGAACCGAGCCTGCTAATGGTTTTTGTGTCAATTTATAAATTATCTCAAGGAAATTTTCCGCTGAACAACTTTGGCGAAGACCGTAACTTCGAATCTTACTGAACAAAAAAGCTATTAGGTGTATGGCGGAGGCATGTCTTCAGGCATTGATAAACAATAAATTCCATTGACATCACTGCTGGGGCCAAGCGAGGTGATGAATGACTTATTTTAGCGCAATACTTCGCTACGCACGCAGCAGTGATGTCAATTGAATTTATTGATTATCAATGCCTGAAGACATACCCCTTTTAAACAGCTAATAACTTTTTGCCTAATTAGATATGAAGTTACGGTCTTCAACAAAGTTGTTCAGCGGAAAATTTCCTTCAGAGAATTTATAAATTAGCTGAAAAATCTATGGCAGGCTCAGTTCCACAGAAGAATCAAAAATAATGTTGATTTTTCAGTATAAAATATTCAATTTTCCCATACAAACATAAAAGTCTCAATTTACTCATGTAAACTTTACTTAAAATTTTTGCAAAAAATCATTTATGAGTTTTGAGCCATAACGAAGCTTTAAAGACCCCAGGGTTTAAGAAATTCAAAAATGACTTCAAATCGATTCAGTCTATTGGACAGATGAATTTGAGCGCTTCAAATATCGATATTCTGGTTGTTTTTCTAGGATTTGGACCACTGTGCGTCGGTTGGGAACAAAGAATGTTCATTTTTCTAGAGTGTCCAATTCCCGGCCAATTTAGCGTTCCCGGGAATCGGGAAATCTGACGATCCTTTTCCCGGGAATTCCCGGGATCCCGGGAAAAATTGAAAATGAAGATCTTAAGCTTCTTCTGCATACGAATTGTTATCGATAAGGTTTTTTTTAAATTTTAGTTAGTAGTATTCTGCCCATATTTGATAAACATATACTTCTAGAACATTACTACGATAACATTTCAAACTTAGTACTTTAACCGACAAACTGGACTGATTCTAGCTGCAAAAATTTGGAATAATAGAGAAACATTATTCACTATCGATAGAAGTTGGTCAGCTAGACTTCAGGTTATTCATCAAATATCGTAAATTTAATTTGTTTTTCAAATATGTCATTTCTATGCTGATGAATTTGCTACTGTCAACAGTATCCGAAACGGAAGTTCTTAATGATGAGCGTTGCAAAATAGGACATTCAGATTCTTTCCGTAGCGTTTCATTATTGGAATTGTTTGGTTTGATAGATTCTTTGAACACTTTTTATCAAATTCAATGAATTAACCAGATTCAAGAAAAAATAATATTTAAAACTAAGCCATGACGGTAGAACTACATTTTCCTTGCTCAATCTGATTAGTTTTCCAACTTAGATCGTGTAAATTTGTAGTAATTTAGCACATTTTAACACTAGAAAGAGCGCACCAGTCAAAATGACTGGTTGGACACTTTGTTTGTTGAATATCTTTTAAACACTACGCTCCAAAATTTCGCAAAAAAATACGACTTTTCATGAATTTTGAATCTCCGAATAGGTATATTCAATTTGCCGGTCCTTCTAGTGTTAATGGTTTCTGGAATTCCCGGAATTTTTTAAGCGTTTCCCGGGATTCGGGATTTCCCGAATTTTAATAACTCCCGGGAATTTCCGACCGGGAAATCCCGGGTAGGACACTCTACATTTTTCTAATGCCGGTTTACATCAACACACAGCGCTCGCCACATCATTCGACAATATTCTTGCAGGCTGATTGTTTCCAATCTGCTTTGTCTTGTGATAGGATAAGGGATAAGTTTTATTTTGTTTCTTTTAGACATATGCAATGCGTTTGCGCTGGGAGGACAATGCCAGTTATAAGAAAGCTTGTTAATGCCGGTCCGGCATAGGATCTTATACCGATAATTTCACCCCCAAGGGAGTTCATTACTGGAGTAGAGTCTGATTTATGGGTGAATCGTTTCAAAATTTAAAATATTTAAAACAAGAATAAATAACCTTCAAAATGGTTTTAATATCATCAAAATGCATCACCGACCAGCAGAATTCCTATGAACTACAAGTCAAATTTTCTCGGAATGGATATTTTCTGCACGGTTCTGAAAGGTTAAACATGAAATAATGTCAGAAATTCTAAGTTACTTGAGATACCAACATTATTATTTTGAAAATGTTTCAAAATTGCCAAAAATTTGTGAATTCTGTGGAAAATAAAAAATCTGTGATCTGTGAGACAGATTTTGTGGCGCAAATTTGCTTAAAATTCTATCAAATTCGAGGTTTTTCTTTGATTTCTGCAACTGTGCCTGCAATTTTCTTTCGAATGACCTTCTTTAAACCTGTCTCATTTTAACATACATAGTTTTTAAAATCGTCTCGGCTCACTGGTGACCACAGACAATGACACCAGCCGTGAGATCCGGCGGAAGTCGTGCCTACTGTGGACTCGACAAGCAACTGCGGTAGAGATGACTTAGCCCTCGCACGAAGTGTAACCTGTATACGACGCTCATTAGACCGGTTGTTCTCTACGGGCACGAGACATGGATATTGCTCGAGGAGGACTTGCGTACACTCGGAGTATTCGAGCGACGAGTGTTAAAAACCATCTTTGGCGGCGTACAGATGAACGGAGTGTGGAGGCGAAGGATGAACCACGAGCTCGCGCGACTCTACGGCGAACCCAGTATCCAGAAGGTGGTGAAGGCTGGCCGGATACGCTGGGCGGGACATGTTGCAAAACAGGTGATCTGGCGATCGTGGTGTGCCCGAGAAATTGGAGAACGGTGCCATGGACCGAGTGAAATTCAAGAATTATGTTCGTCAAGTTATGTCGTGAGACGGAATACTATGTAAATAAAATAAATTATTTTTAAAATCACTATCTATTAACCCTCATCCGCATTAGATTTCATTACCCTAATCAGCACTAGGAGTGTCAATTTGACACTCCAAGCTAAAACCGTCATAACTCTATTTATATCTAACCGATTACAATGAAACTTATATCAAAAGAAACCTTTTAATGTCAGTAAAATATGTTTAGAACATTATATATAGCTAAAGCTTCCAGTTTTCTCGTTATTCAGCATGAAAGAAAAAAAATCCGAAAAAACATGCCTCAGGAAAACTGCTGTAGTTCATATATTACACGTCCAAAAAAATATTTGTCTTATACATATGAAAGCTGAAGTTTATGTCTACATCATGAAACAAAGAAATATTTTTTTAAATTTTTTTTAATGAAATGGTCACAAAAAGTTCAAAAAAGTGGTCTGAAAAACCTACTTTTCATTCGATTGCCAGTAAATACTGTTTGAGCGATGGTAGAGTGTTTTAAAAAATATGACTACAAACTTTATTGAAATTCTAACATTTTGCTGTCTTTAGATTTTCGATGCAACAAAAATTGAATTTACTGGAATTTTTCAAAGTTGACTACTTTGCGCGATTTTTTTACTAATTGAAATTTCATCTGTTTTTGTGGTCCACCGTCAGGTTGTACCCGGATTTTCAGTGCTTTTACTTTGTTTGGACCAATCAAAAGTATATTCATTGGAAAGCACATTTAATCTACATTCTAGTGAGGTGCAACAATTTACGCTGTGAGATTTCACAAAAATATGAAAATTATAAACGTAAAATCATTCCTCAATTTCTAGAACCACAAGCAGCACGTCCAGCAAAACGTGTTTGTTTGCTCTCCGAGTAGGTACGGTGGGTGGTGATTCGGGCAGAGAGCTAAGCCGACGGACGAAATAATGATGCGTGTCGTGACAAGCAAACGTGAACTAGTACCTATCAATAGAAAATTTCCAACCGAGAAACGTACGACACGCATCATTATTTCGTCTGTCGGCTTCGCTCTCTGCCCGAATCACCACCCACCGTACCTACTCGAAGAGCAAACAAACACGTTTTGCTGGACGTGCTGCTTGTGGTTCCAGAAATTCAGGAATGATTTTACGTTTATAATTTTCATATTTTTGTGAAATCTCACAGCGTAAATTGTTGCACCTCACTAGAATGTAGATTAAATTCCCTTTTCAATGGATATAGTTTTGATTGCTTCTAACGGCGAAAAAGCACTGAAAATCCGGGTACAACCTGACGGCGGACCACAAAAACAGATGAAATTTCAATTAGTGAAAAAATCGCGCAAAGTAGCCAACTTTGAAAAATTCCAGTAAATTCAATTTTTGTTGCATCGAAAATCTAAAGACAGCAAAATGTTAGAATTTCAATAAAGTTTGTAGTCATATTTTTTAAAACACTCTACCATCGCTCAAATAGTATTTACTAGCAATCGAATGAATAGTAAGTTTTTCAGACCACTTTTTTGAACTTTTTGTGACCATCCCATTAAAAAAAAATTAAAAAAAATATTTCTTTATTTCATGATGTAGACATAAACTTCAGCTTTCATATGTATAAGGCAAATATTTTTTTGGACGTGTAATATATGAACTACAGCAGTTTTCCTGAGGCATGTTTTTTCGGATTTTTTTTCTTCCATGGTGAATAACGAGAAAAAAAGAAGCTTTAGCTATATATAATGTTCTAAACATATTTTACTGACATTACAAGGTTTCTATTGATATAAGTTTTATATGAAGTTCATAATAGTTCAAACGATTTAAATGGATTTTACTTTTGGAGTGTCAAAATGACACTCTAAGTCGGAAAAGGGAGTTTTTTTGTCCAGGCTTCCAGGGTTCGTCCAGAAATAAAGTAAAGATGCAAAATTAAAGAACTTTTTAATTTTAGGGTCCCCGAAGAAATTTTTGTATTTTGAAGCTTCTGAAAAAAGTTACAAGCATTCAAACTTGAAATAGTGTCAAAATGACACTCTAATGCGGATGAGGGTTAGGGTAAGTGAGCCCTATTTTGGCATGGTCCTTTTCTTGGCATGCCAACATGTCTTTTCATGTTTTTCAGGTCCAAATTGAGCTTGAAAAATTTTGAATATATTTTCATTGCGAAGAGAATAATTTGTTTCAAATCTGTGCATACCGAATTTTTTGATTCTTTGTACTTTAATAAAGAAGTTAATTTTTTTTCGATCTGCATCCGAGGAAATTATGTTGGAAATCATCGTATGAAAATCAGATGAACTCACCTTTCTAGTGCAACTGTTAAATTCACATGCGATTTCAAATGCGGACATTCATTTGAAAAATTTGCAATAAATACTCATGCTTACAGTTAAACTCGGCAAAAAATCAAAAAATACTAGAAAGACCAAAGAGTGAATATTTATTGAGGTTTTGAATAAAAATTTGAAACTAATTTTGTTCCTTTTCTTGGCATGCAACTTCAATCGAAATACACCACCAGTGTTGGAAGCTGGAAAAAATACATGTTAATTAAAGAGGTTTTTTTTGGGCTGATGTTTTCCCCAAAACTTCATTTAAAACTACGCATAAATGTTTTCATACTAATTGGGTTGTTTAATAAGACCGTTTCTATCAACTTAAGCTTTGCAATAAGTTGGAGAACATAAGTAATTCGACTAACTAAAAGTCATATCCGTGCATTGAAAATGCGAAAATCGCTATTTGGGAACAATGAATCGAAGGTACATTGGTATGCGTGCTAACAGCATTTGCATTGCAGTCTGCCGAGCAAAAGCCACGTGGTCTCCTACCGAACACAGTGGTTTGAAATACAAAAAAAAACAAGTAAAATTAAGCATATCACAAGACTTAAGATGTTTTTCTTACCCAAAAATTGTTAAATCGATGGCAATTTATGACTTTAGTATATAAAATACACAATTAATTGAGTTTTGGAATCGTTTTCTATTGCTTGGGAACCATATACTCAGAATTTATTTTTTGGATTTTTGTTCTATTTTTTTCTTGGAAACAGAAGCTGGAAGTTCAGGAAAATATCGTTTTCTTTCCAATTATTCCTTAAAATATGTGAGTCGATTTAAAAAATGTTTCAACAAGGTTTACATTATAACATCTTTTTGGCGTACCAATCCACTGCGCAACGCCCCGGGCATTCGAGATGGCTCTTGCTAGAAGCTCATAATCTCAGCTAAAAAATTCAAAAGGGCAAAATTTTAAAATACCATTCAAGGAATTTTTCAATTTCTTACTTTATGGAGCCAAACTCCACAATATGAAGACAGTTGTTTGGAAGTGAAAATAACCCTATGTGCGGAATTTCTGGACTTCCGACTTTTTGAAATGAAAGCTTATTTTGTGCTTCCCTTCCAACCAAGTTCATCAATGTTTTCAAAAGCCTTTTTGTTGTATGAGTGGCGCCCGGTGTTCCATCGTCGCATAGAACTTTACGTCCAGCTGACGTCATTCTGTCAGTGGCCTTATATTTAGAATAGCCAACGATTCTGTTAACTGTCAATTGAGCCTTGTTGGTAAAGATCTATTGCACTCTGCTGGTGGCCAAGAATCGGATCATAGAAACGGAAAACAATTGGTACGGCGGCCAAGTAATTGGAGCACCGCAGTGAGTACTTTGCATGCATTTTGCTCACATTAATGAAAGTTCCATTGAGAACACATATTTTGTTGAACTCTAAGCAAGTTAGCAAGTAAATTCTTCAAAGGATGTTCTATGGTACACTCAACAGGAAGGTTGGAATGTCGAAAAAAAGGGTAAACCATGCCTTAGGTGCCAAGGTCGGGTACATTTACCCTAATACAATATCGGACAACAATGGGAGATGAAATCTGTTACATATAGTCTTTTTTGACTATCTGTAGGTAAATGTATTGGAAGTTATCATTCGCCAATTCTAGCAGAACTTTAAATATTTGGAATTTTAATATAAAACACATAGCTAATATGTCCTAATTCTTCGTTTATGGATCTTATGAATTCATGCCACTTCCGTATTCGATTTCCTTGAGGCAGCTGAATCAAAACCAAATATGATTTCATTCATCAGAACCGGCGACGATGACGCCGAGAGTGGGTGTGAAACGGCTAAAAACTAACTAAATTTTCCCCCGAGAGTCGCCGCGTTATGACGGCCAAACGTTATCCATGTGAATTTATTACCAACTGTTTTTAAAAATAGCTATCACTTTGCGTGCTTGCTTGCCAGTTGCCACCTTCTACTTCTTGCTGCTGCTGACTCACCGGGCTTAGTTTGTGAGTTGAGTTGTATTGTAACATAAAATGCGTTTTCTTTTGGCTTGGAGCTACGGAAAACGTGGAAATTTTACCTACATCAGTAGTAGGAAGGAACAAAATTCAACTACGGATTGCGATATAGTGAGCTGCTTGGAAAATATCTGAACCCTGGCAGACGAAATGACGCGTGTTTATACGTCGCTCGCTCGCTCGCTCGCCGGATTAGATATAGATTGGTGATGGCAGCACTTCAGCTGAGCTTGAGACGCGCGATGTTTTGAATTGTGTGTTCCTCGATTTGATGACTGAGAGCTGCTCTATTGGTATCGCCTTGCTAAATAGACGATATTCGTTTAAATTTTCAATCATCGCTGCCAGGCAGCCGGGGCATTTTTCGGTGCGTTCCTTCGAATTGTTCGTCTGTCCTGGAGTCTCGCCTTGTCTTGGTGCATGTACTCGTAGATAGGCAAATTTTTTTGATATTTTGTTTCTATAATGGGAATCGAGCCGGCACGCGGCTGCATGCCCCTTCGTTCCATTGCTGGTGCTACTGCTGATGATGATGAGCTGCCCCGAAAGTTTGTTGTTGTGATGTTTGACGCGTGTAAAATATTTGTTGTTGGCTGCATCATCATTGTAGACGTTACTTTTTGTGGATTTTTTTTTCGCCTGCACCTTATTTGCTTCCTCTGCCACCGACCGGAGACGATCGATTTGTAAACGTACCTCGAATCGCACCACGTTGTTGGTATCGGAACAAGCAATTTGTTTGCGTAATGGACAAACACACTGACTGGCTGGCGCTGCTGCTGGTGCTGAAAATGGGGGCCAATTTCGGACGTGGGAGAGTAGTGATCGTAAAACATATGAATTTGGAAAATTGAACAAGCTTTTGTTTTTAAGGCATGGTGGCGGGTTATCATGCTGGGCTGTTGGACGATTACTATTATTTTCTTAGGTGGTTTGATTAAATAGTCAATTTATTTTAACAAGTTAATATGAACCAATTTCTCCGTTGGCTAATTCAACTAGATCGTTAGCTAGTTTCGTTAAATTAAAACCAATTTTCGAGCTCAAATGCAAAATGGGAAACAATTCATGAGGTACTTCGATAATAACAAATGAATACAAGAATTAAAGTAAAATCGGAAAAGCTTGCAGCACATAATTTCGTTAATGTGATTGTTGACTCTCCAACACAAAATAAACCATGACTGGATACAACACAATACTAAAATTTAATCATTTAATTTTTACATGATACGGAACGCGATTTTCTATTGTAAATTTAAAATTGTTAAATCCTTGAGGGCAGTGGAATTGAAAATTAACTCAACATAAAACAAGCACAAAGGTAGATTTTTCGTAACCGGTTAGAAATTTATGCCGCTGTTCATTCGTTGTGGATCGCTAAGTACTACTCGCTAGTAATGGTAGGTCAAATGGATGTAAGATCGGATGGACAGTAAGCCAAATGAAAAAATAGCTCTTAACCAAATGAAAATCAGATCGAAAGGACGGAAGGATGTAAATATGTTTGGCCGAGGGAATTTAAGATGGAATATTTAGAATGGTTCATTAAGTCATTTGATCGAAGATTGTTGGTGCCAATGGATGCACGATCGAATGATTTTTAGGAGTGGTGCAGTAGTGCGAATGGAGTGGTATTCTGATCGACGATGCAGCCATCCTAAAAGCGACAGCTAAGCTATAAAATTCATCTACTACGGGCCGGACGGTATACCAGCTACTTTTTTGAAGCGTTTTATGCCATCTCTGCTGACACCTATAAGGCACATCTTTCAATCATCGCTGGACTGCGGAATCATTCCCTCATTTTGGAAAGAAGCTCACATGTTTCCTGTCCACAAAAAGGGAGATAAGAGAGATGTGAACAACTACCGTGGAATCCCCGCTTTATGCGCGATCGCCAAACTGTTTGAACTGGTTGTTTTGGATCCAATTTTCTCATTTTGCAAGCATCACTTCTCCAACGATCAGCACGGGTTCATGCCTAAATGATCGACGACTACAAACCTATTGAGTTTTACATCGTTCGTGCAGGACAGCTTTGAAAAGAAAACTCAAACAGACGCCATTTACACAGATCTCTCTGCTGCGTTCGATAAGGTGAACCCCGATAATGCAATCGCAAAGCTCGAATGTTTAGGTTTCTGTGGTTCCCTACTGGATTGGTTCCGGAGTTACTTAATGGGACGAAAGTTATCCGTTTGTACTGGTGAATCCTTTTCTAGGCAGTTCGTTGTCTCTTCAAAAGTGCCCCAAGGAAGTCATTTGGGACCGATCATTTTCGTGATCTATTTTAATGATGTACTCTCGCTCCTCGGTGGCACAAAGCTCGCATATGCCGATGACCTGAAACTTTTTCACACCATAAACGGCCAAGACGACATCAACTTCCTGCAACAGCAGTTCACCGCTTTTGCTCACTGGTGCGATATAAATTGCTTGCCCTTGAACCGCAGTAAATGCTCGGTAATTTCGTTTACCCGTAAGCGACATCCTCTTCATGCAGAGTACATCCTCGGAGACCAAACCATCATCCGGGTGGACCATATCAACGATCTGGGCGTTATTTTCGACCGACGGATGGAGTTCAAGACTCATACGAACTATGTTGTCGACAAAGCTTCTCGAAGCCTTGGATTCTTGTTTCGTATGGCCAAAGATTTCAAAGACGTATACTGCCTGAAAAGTCTTTATTGTTGCATAGTTCGTTCTATTCTCGAGTACGCTTCAGCTGTTTGGTGCCCTTTCTACCAGAATGGAGCAGAAAGAATCGAGGCTATCCAGCGGCGTTTCTTGCAGTACGCTCTACGAAACCTAAACTGGCAAGATCCGTTTCGTTTACCAAGCTATGAAAACCGCTGCCGTCTCATAGGCTTAGATACACTTCAAGTTCGCCGAAATGCTACACGTGCTCTAGTTGTAGCGGGTCTTCGCACATCTAGAATCGACTGCTCCGAACTGTTGGAGGCCATATCTCTCAGCGTACGACCACGAGGATTACGAAACCAGAACTTGATATTAATTTTAATTTGTTAGTTATAGTGTAGTGATTAGGATCAACATCTGATCCGTTGATATTTTAAACAATAAACAACAAACAATAAGCAATATCTCCAGCTGGTGAGATTCGTACAACTAAAATTCATTCCGCCTAGCATCCATTCGGCCTAACGACCGTGCAGCCTAGCGACCATTCGGTCTAACCGACCTAACAACCATCAGGCCTAGCAACAATTCGTCTTAGGAACCATTCGACCTAACGGCCATCCTACATGCAGACAAGAATATTCAATAGGTCTAGCATAAAGTTGCCAGACAAATCCGGGAAAAACTGACGACCAAAATCCGGGCAATATCCGGGAAATTTAGTCGAAACCCAGAAATTACTCAACAAAAATTAAGAAAAAAAACTTTCATCAAAAATCATCGACATAAACCTGCTATGATTATTGTTATGAAACATTTCAAAAACTTTCGATTGTGAGGTATGAATAAAAAAAACATACAACACAATTTGTTTTTTTTTTTTATTTGCCAAATAAAGTGAATAAATCCGGGCCAAATCCGGGCTTTTTTCAACTATTCAATTTCATCTTCATTTCAAGCATTCAGCGGGTACCTACCTCATTTATATTGAAATTGGAAAATACGTTTATGAAGGATTAATCACCGTAATTTATACTTGTAGATTCAATTTGTCGGCCTAGCGGTGAAAAGTGATGTCCTTTTTAGTAGGGACATCTAAAGATTATGAAGTGTTTTTATATAGGTGGATAGAAGGTTAGATGAAATGAAAGATGTTGAAAATGAGCGGGTAGAATTTATTTAGAAGCATATCATCACATATCAAAGTTTTGTTCCTCACGAGCCAGCTACTATGAAGCGGTAGATACAGATAGAGTTGCATCTACCACCACACATTAGTAAGCCAAGCGTGGTCCGCCCCACAAGGGAAAACTTGCAGTGCGGACGAACAAAAAGATGATATGTGATCGCTCAGATATACTCCCTTTAACTCAGAAACGCATCTATCGATGTTTAGTCCTCTCAGTTTGTTATCCAGTTGTTTGGTTTGGATGCGAAACAGTACGGTCGATAGTCTGATAGTGACCTATCACCGATGCTATGATGTCGTGTTTTTTATTTCTTTTTGGCCAAAGTTATTTTAATTGAGCGATCACATATCATTAATTGTTCGTCCGCACTGCAAGTTTTCCCTTTTGGGGCGGACCACGCTTGGCCTACTAATGTGTGGTGGTAGATGCAACTCTATCTGTATCTACCGCTTCATAGTAGTAGGCCCGTGAGGAACAAAAATTTGATATGTGATGATATGCTTCTAAATAAATTCTACCCGCTCATTTTCAACATCTTTCATTTCATCTAACCTTCTATCCACCTATATAAAAACACTTCATAATCTTTAGATGTCCCTACTAAAAATGACATCACTTTTCACCGCTAGGCCGACAAATTGAATCTACATTGGAAAATACTTTTATTGTTTTCTCAAATCATGGTTCTAGCCCTATTTTACTTCAAATAACAAGTGAAACAGATCATTTTTCAATTTCAAGTGTTCTCTTGATTTATCGTACGATTTATTCTTATCCCAAGTTATTCTAACAAATTGCTTGACTTGAATTCGGTACAGTGCTTCAGCTATCCTCTCAGATTTTTATTTAATTCTTCTACTGTCCTCTAAATTTAAAAGAAATACAACAGCTCGTATCACAATTTTAAAACTTTCTTCTCCGCATATTTCGTCAAAATTGCAAGCTGTCAACTTCAGTTGAAACTTGAAACTGTCATCTCAACTCTTATCAATAGATTTATTTAAACTTGTCTTCAAAATATCTTCAACTGCCTTGAGTTTTCATTTTCACCAATCTGCTATCTCCACTCGCTTCAAGGTGTTTTTTTTAATAATTTCTGATAAGCTGTCCCCTAAACCCGATTGTGTTATCTTCCTTACCAAGCTGAGTTTCATTTTCAACTCGCTTCAAGGTTTTTTTTTTTAATTCAAGCTGTTCTCTCAACTCGCTTGAATATTTTCTTCTCACCAAGCAGTTTCCTCAACCCACTTTAATTTCGGGTCAATGCGCTCAGGCGGTCCTCTTAACTTGGCTTCCAGTCTCACTTGCTGAAAATTGTAATCAAACGCTTAGGTGGTCCTCTCAACTCGCCTTTTAATTTCCAAGCTGTCCTCTCAACTCGCTTGAAATTTGCGTCAATATTCTCTCAACTCGCCCTCAAATCTCTAGCTGTCCTCTCAATTTGCTTGAAATTGTCATCCGAACGTTTAGGCTGTCCTCTTAACTCGCCTTTTGATTTCAAGCTGTCCTCTCAACTTGCTTGAATTTCACGTCAATATGCTCAAGTTCGTGCCAACATGCTGTAATCCAAACGCTTAGGCTGTCCTCTCAACTCGCCTATTCATTTCAAGCCATGGCTCATGGCTCAGTTATCGATTTATAAAAAAAATACCTACCTATATTCAAGTATAAAAGCACCACCCTTTTAAACCCAGATTATTTACCGGAAAACATACATACCATGATTTTTTCTAACACAACCAACCGTAATGTTTGTTTGTTACTTTTCACCGCTAAGGCCGACAAATTAAAGTAACATACAAACATTAAATAACTTTGGCCAAAAAAGAAATAAAAACACGACATCATAGCATCGGTGATAGGTCACTATCAGACTATCGACCGTACTGTTTCGCATCCAAACCCCGGATGTATCAAAAAAGCGCGATGATAACAAACTGAGAAGACTATACATCGATAGATGCGTTTCTGAGTTAAAGGGAGTATATCTGAGCGGTCACATATCATCTTTTTGTTCGTCCGCACTGCAAGTTTTCCCTTGTGGGGCGGACAACGCTTGGCCTACTAATGTGTGGTGGTAGATGCAACTCTATCTGTATCTACCGCTTCATAGTAGTAGGCCCGTGAGGAACAAAAATTTGATATGTGATGATATGCTTCTAAATAAATTCTACCCGCTCATTTTCAACATCTTTCATTTCATCTAACCTTCTATTCACCTATATAAAAACACTTCATAATCTTTAGATGTCCCTACTTAAAAGGACATCACTTTTCACCGCTAGGCCGATAAATTAAACCTTCAAAATTTAATTTTATTTTGCATCTCATTTTCATCTCGGATTTTCATTTCTGAGCTTTGGAACATGAATCCGTTTGTTTTGTTCCATCGAATTCAAACTGAAATTTACTACTGAGTTTGAGGAAAATCATGATGATTTGTGTTTATTAATTTCAACCATTATTATCCAATTCTGATGAAGTTGAAATGAAATTGAAACCAAGCGATTGCTTCTATCGAATGGTCGTGGCATTGATTCATCCATCGACTACAAAAACTCATAGCAGTAGCAACGCTAGAACGACAGAACAATGAATGGAAAGCTCTTCACCGAGCATCGGAAAAGGCCCAGCTCACTCACAATAACCGATCCCTCAAAAGTGCCAAATGAAAATTGTACCCTGGGTGGGAAGGTAGGTACCTACATACTACATTTGTAATTCCTCCTCAGTTCATCACAGGTTACGTGCATCTTGTAGTGTGGCTGGAATTGAAATTTCTGAAATTTATAAAATTGAATACGTGTGGACTATGGTTATTAAAAGATAAGTAAAGTATCATATTTGAAGTTTTATGCTTTTTCCGATTTCGGAATGTATGATTTTAGGAAAATTGAAAATTCAAGCCACACCAGCTTACTCTGGACCGCACCCCGTTCTTCCAGTCGCAGTGCTATAACAGTTCCATTTTTACTTCCGCACCACGCATTCATCCGTCCATCCATCCATCAAACGAACGGCGGCAATGGGCAATTCGTAATTTCCAACCCGTCCACAGCCATTCCTCCTCAATCGGTTCAAACAACGAACGGAACGACAGCAGGAGGGAACCGGCGACGACGACCGACTTAGGGGAGAACTGTACAAGACGCACCAGTTAAGCATAATCTCTATTTACAGCGATACCCATCATCCATGAACCAACTTGAAAGTTCACAACGATTCAGTGATCACATTTACATCTTATCAAAAAGAAATAATAAGTTAAACACACGATTTTGGTAATATTTTTGTGAAAATCTTAAACAGCCAGAAAACAAGCCACGGGGTAGAACGCCAAAACTAATGGACAGAACGCACCATACCGGATGGGTGGTGAGAAATGGAACAATGATTATACGGAATATAGTAATTAAAACATCAAATTTTTTATTACACGTTCATCGTATTTTTGCAAACTAACCATACTTTGGCAAAAAATCATTTATTATTGCTTAATTTAACGAAAATTTTGCTGTTCAAAATTCACTTTTTTATATCCTTATAGGTAAAACGCCTTCAGGTAGGCAACGCACTTCATTTTCTTGACTGATATCACGGCAAACATGGCGGCAGATAATTTTTTCGAGTCAAATATTGGTGCACCTTTTTAACTCAAACAAGGACGAAATTTGTTATAATTATGCATTCTTATCGTAATTTGGGAGTCAGCAAATCAACAGAAAGACATTTTGTTTCGACATTTGGTTTTTCTGAAAAGTTAACTGCATTCAAAATTTGAGCTTAAAACACGTGGTTTTGCGGGCATTCTGCCCCAATTTTGATATGATTGATTTTTGTTAAAATTTGTGAGAAGTAAGTGAAATATATTAAAATGTTATTAGTCATTCGAAAGTGCATACGAGTCTTATAACGAAAAGCTGCAGTTGGATGAGATAGCGCAGACTGGTTTACCATAAAACCTTATATGTTAACCAAAAAAAAAACAAGTTTTAGGCAGAATCCATTAATCCTTCTATTTCTTAGAATTAAAGTTGTTTTTGTGAACTTTTCATCTAAAAAATGATGAAAAAGCTCATTTGCTACAATGAAAATGAAGAAAAACACCATTCGGAGCCAAAGATTATTGTATTTTTGAGAAAGAAAGGCATGGGCCATTTTACCTCGCTGGTGCGTCTTGTACAGTTCTCCCCTACATATGCCGCTAGTTTACTCATTGTTTGCAAAACATCAGTTAGGTTAGGTACCTACCCGATCATCGTTTGAACAAGGAGGGGGGAGGGGGGTACCACATGTGTTGAACATGCTTCTTTTGTCCTCAGCCACGCACACATCTTTGCAAGAGAGCATAAAAGAAAATTTCAAAAGGCGAAAAGATATTTTACGCAAGAGAATTCGAGAGAGTGATGAGAGGACGTCGAACAATGAAAAACATCTTCGTAGTGTGAGTGTGAGAGAAAATTTTCCAATCGACTCTCTCCCCGAAGTTTCACTCTCACTCAAGCTTGCTTTGATCGACATTGCTCACTCACCCGGTTTTCCTTCTGCTGCGTTGCTGCATACCTTTCCGCTAGGTTCCTAAAGAGCAACATATCGAGCGTCTGTCATAGGCCGAGCTAGAGGCTCGCATTTAGGAAGGCGCCAGTTCCATGCGATAGCGGGTGACTTACCGTTTAAACGTTCGTTCAATTCATTGGAGGTTTTCTTTTTCCTCCTTCTATTCGCTTCGTTCTCCCTGCTCTTAACTTTTGCTTTTCTACTGTCTAACGCGGGAGCTTTTATTTATAAACATACGATGATGGCAGCTTCGTGCTGAGGAAAATTTAGGCCTACCTCACACACAACACTGACGGATGACGAATCATGCTTGTTGAGCAGCAGAACCATGTTCAAGCAACTGGCCGACTGTGATCAATGCTCGTGGTGGGCCGCTTTTTTTAGAACAGTGCACAGTTACAAAATTAGAACCTAAAACCCAAAAAATAAAACGAATCAGCAGGTTCGGGGACTTGAAACAATATTTATCTTAAGTGAAATTTTCTCAAAAATCCTAGGCAGGCAGGCATTTAAGCGAAACATAAACCCCATTCAGTTTCCTTCACAAGACAATGGACTACCTTGAAAGGACGCCAAATGCCAGGAAGCCATTTTTTTGCGTTTTTTTGTGATTGATTGGTGGCAGAAAGCCTATGACAAATATCCCTCGTCCTCCATCCTGCTCAGTTAGTAACACTGGTTAAGATGTTGGATTGACGAGTCGATATAAAAATGGTGATGTGAGTTCGATTCTCACTTCCCCACTGCGCTGTGATTTTTTTTCTTGCCTCTGTGATGAATTATCCAATAGAGTAAGAATCTCATAAAATGTTTTTTTTTTGGTTCACTTGAATGTAGTGGTCATGGCATCATTCTGCTTGGGAGCTTGAGTCTTTATGCCAGTAGTGCTTTTTCAAACATATCATCTTTGGCACAGTACACATTTTCGGTACAGAGATTTGCTAGATTGGCATTGGATTTGTGCTACCTCTTCTATGCGTGTACTTGTATGCAAAGTAGTTGTCTCCCGCCTTGCACTCAAACTTTCATGTATTGTTTCAAACTTGCACAACTCTTTAAAAGTTTGGGTACAATCAGGAGATTCGTACCTCGACCTGTCGGTTACGAGGCGAGTACGCTGCCAGAGACCCATAGCTGATTCATTGGAATGAGAGCTTCAGAATTCCATTAAAAGCTTTCGAAGCAAGCAAATTGAGGTAGGAAAAAACTGTTTGTATCAACTGAGATTTAATTTTGTTTTCGAAACGACAATAACGAAGATTTGATGTCAAATCTATTTCTGGATAAGAAAATAATACATATCTCTTTGAGATCTTTTTTTGATGTGAGTATCTTTTTTTGATGTGCCCTCCCGTTTGGGAAATTTTTCAATAATTATTGAAATTGGAGTTTAAGTACAAGGCAGGAGGCCAAGGAATTTTTAAAGAGGGTTTCGATGCATTTTTCGATGATAATTCGAAGAACCTACTGTAAATTTTCTACTTTGAAGGCATGTTATTTGAGGAGGATTCTTGTTCTTCAAGATCGGTACTAAGAAAATTGGGGTTTCAAGTAATTTTCCTACGAAATAGAATATCGAAGTTCGAAAAAATGGTCAATTTTCTCAACTTTAATTTGCAAACCTTTAGAATGAGTTCAAACCCTACCATGCAAATGTTCAAGTCAGTTATTTTTAAGCTTCTTATAACATTAATGTGATAAAAAACATTTTTTTTTGATCAAAACCACAATCTTTTACTTGCATTTTAGTAAACCGAGTTACCAATAACCAACCAATAACAATAATGTAATGTAATGTAATGTAATGTAAAGTAATGTAATGTAATGTAATGTAATGTAATGTAATGTAATATAATGTAATATAATGTAATGTAATATAATGTAATGTAATGATATGCAATGTAAAGTAATGTAGTGTAATGTAATGTAATGTAATGTAATTTATTGTAATGTAGTGTAATGTAATGTAATGTATTGTAATATATTGTAATGTATAGAAATGCAAAATGTATTGTATATGTATATATTGTAATGTAATGTAATGTATTGTAATATAATGTAATGTAATGTAATGTAATGTAATGTAATGTAATGTAATGTAATGTAATGTAATGTAATGTAATGTAATGTAATGTAATGTAATGTAATGTAATGTAATGTAATGTAATGTAATGTAATGTAATGTAATGTAATGTAATGTAATGTATTGTAATGTAATGTAATGTAATGTAATGTAATGTAATGTAATGTAATGTAATGTAATGTAATGTAATGTAATGTAATGTAATGTAATGTAATGTAATGTAATGTAATGTAATGTAATGTAATGTAATGTAATGTAATTTAATGTAATGTAATGTAATGTAATGTAATGTAATGTAATGTAATGTAATGTAATGTAATGTAATGTAATGTAATGTAATGTAATGTAATGTAATGTAATGTAATGTAATGTAATGTAATGTAATGTAATGTAATGTAATGTAATGTAATGTAATGTAATGTAATGTAATGTAATGTAATGTAATGTAATGTAATGTAATGTAATGTAATGTAATGTAATGTAATGTAATGTAATGTAATGTAATGTAATGTAATGTAATGTAATGTAATGTAATGTAATGTAATGTAATGTAATGTAATGTAATGTAATGTAATGTAATGTAATGTAATGTAATGTAATGTAATGTAATGTAATGTAATGTAATGTAATGTAATGTAATGTAATGTAATGTAATGTAATGTAATGTAATGTAATGTAATGTAATGTAATGTAATGTAATGTAATGTAATGTAATGTAATGTAATGTAATGTAATGTAATGTAATGTAATGTAATGTAATGTAATGTAATGTAATGTAATGTAATGTAATGTAATGTAATGTAATGTAATGTAATGTAATGTAATGTAATGTAATGTAATGTAATGTAATGTAATGTAATGTAATGCAATGTAATGTAATGTAATGTAATGTATTGTAATAAAACGTATTGTAATGTAATGTAATGTTATGCAATGTAATGTAACGTAATGCAATTTATTATAACGTACTGTAATGTAATGTAATATAATGTAATGTAATGTAATGTAATGTAATGTAATGTAATGTAATGTAATGTAATGTAATGTAATGTAATGTAATGTAATGTAATGTAATGCAATGTAATGTAATGTAATGTAATGTAATGTAATGTAATGTAATGTAATGTAATGTAATGTAATGTTATGTAATGTATTGTAATAAAACGTATTGTAATGTAATGTAATGTTATGCAATGTAATGTAACGTAATGCAATTTATTATAACGTACTGAAATGTATTTTAATGTAATGTAAAGTAATGTAGTGTTATGTAATGTAGAGTAATGTAATGAAATGTATTGTAATATATTGTAATGTATTGTAATGCAAAATGTATTGTATATGTATATATTGTAATGTATTGTAATACAATCTAATATAATGTAATGTAATGTGGTGTTAAGTAATGTCAAATTCACCGTAAATGAAAATTTTATTCTATGATTATTTATTTATAATATTCAAATAAAAGTTTATGTGTATGTCTACTTGTTTTGTGTTGGTAGAAAGTTAATCATTAGACGTTATTCAATTAAAATGTTAAGTGTAAAAGTTCTTTTAGGTGATGATGAAACACAAATTGTTTGAATGTTGGCACACTTGAAAGATCTAGTTTTTTCTTGAAATTTAAATATAAAAAATTAAAAGTGTTTGTGTTTAATTGTGTACTCAAATGTAAGGTGTTACAAATTGTTCTGGGTGATGATAAAACTCAAATAGCTAAATTGTTGGCATACTCAAATTAGATCTATTATTAGTTGAAATTTAGAGAAATAAGTACGTGTTTTGTAAATAGGAATGTTAATTATTAGATGCAAGCCTCTGTTAGTAGTAAGTGTGTAGTGTAGTGTAGTGTAGTGTTAGTAGTTAGTAAT